>NC_083637.1:540000-545000 GCF_963576545.1 Limanda limanda | reverse complement strand
CACACACACACACACACACACAGACACACACTGTGCCACGCCTGTAGTTGGTGTCGCACCGTTATTCTCCATCCTAACGGCAGCACCGGGGCGGGGACCTGCGGGCTCAGAGGCTCCGCGGCTCGGCCACAGGCTGGGGACCGGGTCGGGCCTGCGGGACCGGAGGACCGGAGGGGACCGGGACATGCAGGGACATGCAGGGACCGGGACTCCCAGAGTCCGAGCGGATGAAATCTCCGCCTTCAAATCGCAAAGTTAGCGGCGGCTCCGGGAGTCGCTCGCTGCTCCAATCACAGCAGAACCAGGGAACCAGGGAACCAGGGAACCAGGGAACCAGGGAACCAGGGGCACTGACCTGCTTCGGGATCCAGCCGAGGCTCCGGGTCGGGTCCGGGTCGGGTCCGGGTCGAGGCTCCGGGTCGGGTCCGGGTCGGGCGGACAGGAGGAGGAGGAGTGGGACGCAGAGGACGGAGGGACGCAGGACAGACAGGAGGAGCCGCTGCTGCTGCCGCAAGGGATGCTGGGAAAGAATCCGCACTGCCCCCTCCTCCTGCTCCAGCACGGAGCGCTGCATCAGGCCACACATCCGGTCTCACATCCGGTCTCACATCCGGTCTGACCCAGTCTGACTGCGGGTCCGGTTCATCCTCTGGGAGCAGGATCCAGTGAACAGGTGTTAACGAAGCGGCGGCCAATCAGGAGAGCCCCTCCCTCTCGTTAACAGATGAACCAATCAGATGAGGTTTCATCGGGTTCAGTTATAACGTGTTAAAGTTGTGTTGTTACGTGAGTGTCCACAGGAAGTGATGTCATACAGGGTGTGGGTCGGTGCTAATGAATAAGTAATGATCTTAATGGATGTGGAGCGGTTAACAACCTTCCCTGCCTCCGAGGCTCATGGGTAATGATGACTCAGTGACCAGGAACATGATGAAGATCACAGAGAACCTAAAGTGGTGGTGGGGGGGGGGGGTGGGGGGGGTCTGCTCTTAGACTGGTCGATATGAAAACATTAAAGATGGCGGCTGCTGTGTAACGTGATCCCTGCTGATGTCAGCGCTCGGACCATTACGGCCTGATGGGAAACACTCTGCGCTGTGATTGGCTGCGTTCATGTCCACTCACAGTCCAGCCTTGAAGACATCTCACGTGTCTGAGGAGGACATCGTCCAGAACATGGACTTTACACAAAGTGACTGTTTATAAATGACCTTATATAACGATAAGTGAGAACCACCTGGGATGACAGAAACCATCTTTCACAAACGTGTATTTATCGTCTACTTTAATTTGTCAGTTCGGTGCATGTCCCATCTGCTAACATGGAGGAGGAGGGTCTATGACCGATACTGCAGCCAGACACCAGGGGGCGATAGAGATTTCCTTAGGCTCAGTCACGTCCATTTCCAATTATTAAAGTTATTGGTTGACTCTTGTTCCTCAGGACTCATCTTCTGGATCCAGATGTGAAGCTGTGAAATAAAAACTCAACGCTGTTTCAACATTTACATATTTATTACGCTTTGTGAAAAATAGAAAAAGTAGCAGATCTAAATAAAGTAGGAGGTTCCTCTGGGAGAAGAGCGGCTGTCAGAAGTCCAGCCACTCGGTCATGTAGATGCAGTTGGACGGAGAGATCTCTCCTCCTTCCTGACAGTCGTCAAACACCTGCGGAGGGAAACAAGTCGTCAGGACCATAGATATATATATAAAACCTAGATGTCTCGTTCGACGGAGACGAACGTCACCACATGGCGGCCATCTTGCTACAGGCAGCTCGCTCACCCATAACATTGTGTTGTTGTGGTAAATAACCATAACTTGCTCAATTGTCAACCGATTTTTATACGGTTTGGTTTGTTATAGACGTCAGGGATGTAGATATGACACTGCATACTTATGAATAATTATGTTATTTCCTAAAGAATTGAATAATTTATGCAGTGTCATAACTACATCTGACGTTTATAACAAACCAGACCGTTTAAAAATCGGTTGAAAATTGAGCAATTTATTTAAAAAGTACGACCACTACAACACAATGTTATGGGTGAGCGAGCTGCCTGCAGCAAGATGGCCGCCATGTGCGGACGTCCGTCTCCGTCGAACGAGACATCTAGTCTTTATATATGTCTATGGTCAGGACCACGTCAAGCCTCCGACCCGAGCGTGATGGACGCCGTCCTACCGGGCAGAGTCCACAGGGCGTCTTCACCAGGCCGGTGGGCTGGAGGACCGGGTTGACCCCCCGGAACAGCTTCATCTGTCCGTCCACGCTGCCCACCGTCCCCTCCTTGGCAGCGACCACCGTCATCTCCACCTTCCCGTCGTAGATCAGCGTGTTCAGGATGGTCTCGATGTCGTCCATGGACAGATCCACCTGCAAACACCCGTCAATCAGACTCAATGTCTACCCCCCCCCGCCCATCCAGACAATAAACACTGAGGTATATGATGTCACAAAAGGGGCGGCGCTGTAAACATCACCTTGCTGATCCCCAGCTCACAGATGTATTTCCAGACTTCATGTGAAGTGGCGAAGGAGGAGTTCCTCTGAACCATCGGACTCTGTTTACTGTCCCTCGCTGCTTCCGCCTGCACACACACAGACACACACACACACAGACACACACACACACACAGACACACACACAGACACACACACACACAGACACACACACACACACAGACACACACACAGACACACACACACACGTTCAGAAGGTCCAAGTAATCTAGTTTCCTAACCACTGTTCCTTGATCCCGATGGAATACATCACAGGGTCAAAGGAAACCGATGAGTTAGGAAATGAGTTAGGAAAGGACTAAGCAAAGGAGTTAGGAAAGGACTAAGCAAAGGAGTTAGGAAATGAGTTAGGAAAGGACTAAGCAAAGGAGTTAGGAAATGAGAACCAGTGTGTAGAGAAAATCTGACTCCACCACTTGTGACTATCGACTGACCAGATGTGACAGAGAAGACACCAGACGATCATGTGATGATCAACATCTGGAACATGAAGATAAAGCAGCTCTTCTGTTGTTTTATATCTATGTGGGTGTTTCCAGGTGCAACTACGAGGTTGTGTAGCTTTAAATGTGGCTGCTGCAATGAATTGTGGGACGCCATTTACTTCTTTCCTTTCATGAAAGATGGTCTGATGTTTCGTTTGCTGAAGGAGATAAGTGAGGAAGCATCGAAACTCCTTTCCTTTTCATTTAGAGAATCCAAACAGATCTGATTATGGCTGAAATACTTCAGGTCAATTTTTCTTGAACCTACTTCAGTAATGCATTCATCATTTTATTGTTTTCAGGGTTTTTTCATTTTTGTTTTCTTCATTGTCTTTGTGCTGGAACTTAAACATAATGTAAAAGTTCATCTCTGTTGCTTCTTGCAGCTTCTGAGTTTCACTGATGGTTCATGTTGTTTCTAATCAATCAATTCTTATCAGAGCGTCTCTTAAAGTGAAGTTTTCATACCTTGCTCTGTAGGAACTTGAAACACTGCTGGTTGAGAACTTCAACAAACTCAGACTCAAAGTCCTGGTCGCTGTACCAGGCTCCGCCCGTCACCGAGCGGTCCGGCTGCAGGTTGTAGAGCATGTACACCTTCTTCTTCGACGCCTGCAGCCACAAACACACAAGCATGAGCAGGAACATGGCATCTCCACAGCGGTCACATGACTGATCAGACCAGGACCTGACGGCGGATCACTGAACTCACAGCCACAGATTTCACAGCTTTGATCAGTTTCTTGCTCTCCAGGTTCTTCAGGATCTTGTTGACCTCCGTCAGAGGAAGGTTGCTCTTGAAGCGAATGTCTCGGCTCCAGATTCCTGAAGCAGCAAACACACTGGTCACAAACACACGACAAGTGGACAGAGAAGAAGCCTGAGCGGCGTCCTACCTTTGTTTCCTGCGTCCTCGATGACCTGATAAACCAACTTCTCCTGGTTGTCCGAACCTTTCATCTTCCTGAAACAGGAAGAACCAAGAGCAGCTCAGGACGAGATCTCTCACAGGAGCAACTCAGATCATCAACAGTGAGGTCAGAGGTCAAACGTTAGAAATGATTGGCGACAATAATAATATAACTTTTATTTCATAAAGAAAAACATCTGCAGGAAAAGATAAAAATTCTGAAAAGTTAAAGAAACGTCCGTTTGAAAAACAAGCAGAGATCAGAACAGCAGCTGTGAAGTCGTCTGAAGCAGTGGAGGCGTGGCATCAAGGTCCCGCCCACACACGCTGTCGACCAATCACAAGTCAGTCGAGATGACTGACAGAAACCATCTTTGAGAAACATTTATTTTAAGTCTTGGATTTTGTTTTGTTTGGTCCATGTCCCATTTGCTAACATAAGGGAGGAGGGGTTTATGACTCTACTGCTGCCAGCCACCAGGGGGCAATCATAAAGTGTTGGCTTCACTTTTGGAAGACGTTTTGTCGTCCATCTTTATTAACAGTCTGTGGTCCTGATGTCCTAAGTTTGGGACGTCAGTGCCCTCTGGTGGACAAAGTAGTTTTCTTAGGTTCTGATTCCAGTGATGACAACACGTCACAGATCATCAACCAAGACTTCTGTCTGTTCTGTAAATGTTCAGGTGTAAACAAAATGTTTGCATTTTTGAGAGAAATGTAGGAATCTGGTTTTGTTTCTTCTTTGTTATTTTATTTTAACCTCTTGACTTGAATGGAGTCGGACGTCCACACAGCTGCTGTAATGTGTTCTTGTAGTGTAGGTGTGTAGTTGTGTAGTTGTGTAGTTGCTGCGTCTCCTGCAGAGGGAGCAGGTGTGTGCTGTGTTTACCCGGCGCTCTGCACGTCCTTCAGTCTGTACAGGAGACCCGAGCTGTTCCTCAGCAGGTCCAGCTGACCCTGCAGAACCAGTGACATCATCAGTGAACAGGAAACAAGCAGAACCACAGACTGTGACATCATCAGTGAACAGGAAACAAGCAGAACCACAGAGACAGACTGTGACATCATCAGTGCACTG
>NC_083637.1:485000-535000 GCF_963576545.1 Limanda limanda | reverse complement strand
TCTGTGTCTGTCTGTCAGTGTCTGTCTGATTATACCTGTCTGTCTGTGTCTGTCTGTACCTGTCTGATTATACCTGTCTGTCTGTACCTGTCTGTCTGTACCAGTCTGTCTCTACCTGTCTGTCTGTACCTGTCTCTCTGTGTCTGTCTGTCTGTACCTGTCTGTCTGTACCTGTCTGTCTGTGTCTGTCTGTACCTGTCTGATTATACCTGTCTGTCTGTACCTGTCTGTCTGTACCTGTCTGTCTGTACCTGTCTGTCTGTGTCTGTCTGTACCTGTCTGTCTGTACCTGTCTGTCTGTGTCTGTCTGATTATACCTGTCTGTCTGTACCTGTCTGTCTGTACCTGTCTGTCTGTGTCTGTCTGTCTCCACCTGTCTGTACCTGTCTGATTATACCTGTCTGTCTGTACCTGTCTGATTATACCTGTCTGTCTGTACCTGTCTGTCTGTACTTGTCTGTCTGTGTCTGTCTGTACCTGTCTGTCTGTGCAGGTGTGCTCAGTGCTTGAGTTTCCGTGCCTCCGACCCGTTCGCTCGGTTCTGTCCACAGTGTGGCGCTGTGGTTCCTCCGTTACCTGAACAGAGACTGCCCCCTGCTGAGGGAGGACAGGTACTGCACACTCACCTGGACTTCCTGTGAATGTCAAAGTAAAAGTTCTCACTGAACAAATGAGATTTAAAGAGACAAGTTGAAAGGGACGGTTGTGAATGTGATGCAGAGTTAAAGCAACAGCGCCCCCTGCAGCAACATGTGGTGATGCACTCTGTCTCTGGGTCTGATGAGGTGTTTTCTTTTAAAACAAAGTGAATCAATCTGTTCAGAATTCTTCATGTTTTAACAGTTTCCTGCTGAATATTGGAGATAAACTCTGGTTTTTAACTGATCTCAGTTCCGCTTCACTCTTCAACTGGAGCAGATTCAATAATCAAATCAAATCAATAATCATATCAATAATCAAACAGCTGATTTAAGGTTAGAAAGTTTAAATAAGTTGATTTAATATCTGTGTTCTGTTGACAGACGGTTCTCTGTGTGTTCTGTGACACTGAGGTTCCTGTCAACACTCGCACCTGTTTGATTTGTGAAGCTTCAGTTCAACAACAACTACAACCACAGGCCCGACGCACACTGCAGGTACACACACACACACACACACACACACACACAAACACACACACACACACAGGGACACACACACACCTAAATGATTATTTGTTGTGTAGGATCATGTGGTGTGTGTTTGCTGTGGAAGTGGGAATCCAGCTCATATCTCCACCTGTCTGACCTGTGAGAGCCGCCTGCAGCTGGTAACACACACACACACACACACACACACACACACACACACACACACACACGCACACACACACGCACACATGCACACACACAAACAAACACACACACACCCACACGCACACACTTTATTTACCTGAATCATCTGCAGACATCTAACTGATGTTTCCTTGTGTGTGTGTGTGTGTGTGTGTGTGTGTGTGTGTATGTGTGTGTTATGCAGGAGGTGTGTGTTGGTAACAGCGCCCCCTCTGTCCCTTCTGGAGACAGCAGGATGTTGACCTGCTCCAGATGTAAACGTGTGAACCACAGTGATGCCAGATACTGCGACTGGTGCGGCTCCAAGGTGAGAGCTCACACACAGAGTGAAGCATTGTGGGATACGTAGTGACACGGTGCATGTCTGTAGTCCGGTCATGCAGCCAGCTGTGTGATGTGTCGGCGATGTGGAGCGAGTTCACACCCGAACGCCTTCTACTGTGCGGCCTGTGGCACACACCTGGATGCACCGGCCCCGCCCACAACCTGCAGTGACATCACACGTGCTGCGGCTCCCCGCCAGGTGGGCTGAACCTCTGACATCACTAACACCTCATGATCCAGGGTCACCCAATAAGAGGCTGTTGTGTACTTGTGAGCAGGCTTCAGCCTCGGCTTCCCATGATGCCACCTGGCAGGCCACCCGCTCCTCCCCTAGTGTGAGGATAGCTCCGCCCTCTGTGGACCAGTCCACTCAGACGGTTGGACTCTATTACCCATCAGCCACTGGGCTCCAACGGAAGGACCAGCAGAGGGCGCTGCAGCTCAGCAGGCACCAGTCAAGCAGAGACCGGCAACCCCCTGTGACCGCCATCAGCCCGGGCAGAGGTCAAATACTTCTCATACTACAGATACTACAGATACTACAGATACTACAGATACTACAGATACTACAGATACTACAGATAGTACTGTTACTGTTGCCACTGATAATAATACTGCGTATCGTACTCGTACTAATACTCACTTGTGTCTCATGACCTGTTCCTGTCTCAGGTTACTGGAGGAGGCAGTTGGATCATGTGTGTGCTCACCTGAGGAGTTATGCTCAGAACAACGCCCCCTTCAGGACGGTGCTGGGAGAGCCTCGTCTGGGTCGGGTACGTGTCCCCTGTCCCAATCGTCCCCTGGGGTCCGTCCCCTGGGCTCCGTCCCCTGTCCCCCTCGTCCCCTGGGGTCTGTCCCCTGGGGTCCGTCCCCTGTCCCCCTCGTCCCCTGGGGTCCGTCCCCTGTCCCCCTCGTCCCCTGGGGTCCGTCCCCTGTCCCCCTCGTCCCCTGGGGTCCGTCCCCTGTCCCCCTCGTCCCCTGGGGTCCTTCTCCTGTCCCCCTCGTCCCCTGGGGTCCGTCCCCTGTCCCCCTCGTCCCCTGGGGTCCGTCCCCTGTCCCCCTCGTCCCCTGGGGTCCGTCCCCTGTCCCCCTCGTCCCCTGGGGTCCGTCCCCTGTCCCCCTCGTCCCCTGGGGTCCGTCCCCTGGGCTCCGTCCCCTGTCCCCCTCGTCCCCTGGGGTCCGTCCCCTGTCCCCCTCGTCCCCTGGGGTCCTTCCCCTGTCCCCCTCGTCCCCTGGGGTCCGTCCCCTGTCCCCCTCGTCCCCCGGGCTCCGTCCCTGTGCAGCGTGTTGACAGGTGTCTCTTCCTCCTGCAGATGGTTTCTGCTGTGGTTCAACAAGATGCCTTTGAAGTCAGTTTGACCCTCAGCTTTGTTTCGGCCGCACAGGAAGTGACACAGGTGGGTTTCAAACCCCCCCGCAGCTCATGTTGTGATGTAGCGTGAGGTCAAGGTGAGGTGACGGAGTGTGTGTGGTCTCAGGTGGATGCTGACGCTGAACCTCCAGCAGCGAGCTGCGTTGGACCAGCAGGTGGCGCTCTACCCGCAGGTCGCCCTGAGACGCTGAGCAGCGTGACAGAGCGGTTCACCAGCTGCCGCGGCACTAACGGTTCCTACACTTTATTATTATTTATAACATTTATACCCTTGATAATCTGCAATGTCACCACTAGATGTCACTGAATCCTTCACACTAATCCTTGAAGAGCTGGATTTGGTTTATTCAATAAATTGTCAAATATTTTTAAATAATTCACAATTTGTTTGTGTCTGACAGGAAGTGATCGGACCACAGGTCTGATGAAACCCCCCAAACCAAACCTGACCCCCAAACCTCCGGTAAGGTCCTCCACCAGCTGTGCAGTGTGTGTTCAGGTGTGTTCAGTGTGTGTTCAGTGTGTGTTCAGGTGTGTTCAGTGTGTGTTCAGGTGTGTTCAGGTGTGTTCAGTGTGTGTGTTCAGTGTGTGTTCAGTGTGTGTTCAGTGTGTGTTCAGGTGTGTGTTGAGGTGTGTGTGTTCAGTGTGTGTTCAGTGTGTGTTCAGTGTGTGTTCAGGTGTGTGTTCAGTGTGTGTTCAGGTGTGTGTTCAGGTATGTTGAGGTGTGTGTTCAGTGTGTGTTCAGTGTGTGTTCAGGTGTGTTCAGGTGTGTGTTCAGTGTGTGTTCAGGTGTGTTCAGGTGTGTGTTCAGTGTGTGTTCAGTGTGTGTTCAGTGTGTGTTCAGGTATGTTGAGGTGTGTGTTCAGGTGTGTGTTGAGGTGTGTGTTGAGGTGTGTTTTCAGATGTGTGTGCAGGTGTGTTGAGGTGTGTGTTGAGGTGTGCGTTGAGGTGTGTGTTGAGGTGTGCGTTGAGGTGTGTGTTGAGGTGTGTGTTCAGGTGTGTGTTGAGGTGTGTGTTCAGGTGTGTTGAGGTGTGTGTTGAGGTGTGTGTTGAGGTGTGTGTTGAGGTGTGTGTTGAGGTGTGTGTTCAGGTGTGTGTTGAGGTGTGTGTTGAGGTGTGCGTTGAGGTGTGTGTTGAGGTGTGTGTTGAGGTGTGCGTTGAGGTGTGTGTTGAGGTGTGTGTTGAAGTGTGTGTTCAGGTGTGTGTTGAGGTGTGTGTTGAGTTGTGTGTTGAGGTGTGTTGAGGTGTGTGTTGAGGTGTGTGTTGAGGTGTGTGTTGAGGTGTGTGTTCAGGTGTGTTGAGGTGTGTGTTGAGGTGTGTGTTCAGGTGTGTGTTGAGGTGTGTTGAGGTGTGTGTTGAGGTGTGTGTTCAGGTGTGTGTTCAGGTGTGTGTTGAGGTGTGTTGAGGTGTGTGTTGAGGTGTGTGTTGCGGTGTGTGTTGAGGTGTGTGTTGAGGTGTGTTGAGGTGTGTGTTGAGGTGTGTGTTCAGGTGTGTTGAGGTGTGTGTTGAGGTGTGTGTTCAGGTGTGTGTTCAGGTGTGTTGAGGTGTGTGTTGAGGTGTGTGTTGAGGTGTGTTGAGGTGTGTTGAGGTGTGTGTTCAGGTGTGTGTTGAGGTGTGTGTTCAGGTGTGTGTTCAGGTGTGTTGAGGTGTGTGTTGAGGTGTGTTGAGGTGTGTGTTGAGGTGTGTGTTGCGGTGTGTGTTGAGGTGTGTGTTGAGGTGTGTTGAGGTGTGTGTTGAGGTGTGTGTTCAGGTGTGTTGAGGTGTGTGTTGAGGTGTGTGTTCAGGTGTGTGTTCAGGTGTGTGTTGAGGTGTGTTGAGGTGTGTGTTGAGGTGTGTGTTGAGGTGTGTTGAGGTGTGTGTTCAGGTGTGTGTTGAGGTGTGTGTTCAGGTGTGTGTTCAGGTGTGTTGAGGTGCGTGTTGAGGTGTGTGTTGAGGTGTGTGTGCAGGTGTGTGTTGAGGTGTGTGTTGAGGTGTATGTTCAGGTGTGTGTTCAGGTGTGTGTTGAGGTGTGTGTTCAGGTGTGTGTTGAGGTGTGTGTTGAGGTGTGTGTTGAGGTGTATGTTCAGGTGTGTGTTCAGGTGTGTGTTGAGGTGTGTTCAGGTGTGTGTTGAGGTGAAACCACCTGGAAGGAAGTCTGTTTCTCACCTGTTCCATCAGAAATGAAAGCTGCTTTCTGATTGGTCGCTGCAGGTGAAGGACGTCCAGCTGCTGAAGGAGCTGGCTCCAGGTCGAGGTCACATCAGTGTCATCCAGCATCTCCTGGATCAGGTACGAGTGTCTGCAGCCAATCAGCAGCAGAAGGGAGTGGCTAATGCTGACCTGTGTGTTCTCTGGCCACCAGGGGGCGGATCCCTCCTGCTGTGGCAGCGACGGCCGACACGCCCTTGCCGTTGCTGCGGTTCATGGTCACAGTGATGTTCTTCCTCTGCTGGTGCAGCGAGGAGCTGATGTGGACCAGCAGTCAGGACAGTAAGTGTCCTGCAGGGGGCGCTGCTTCCCTGGTTTAAGTGCTGTTCAGTTAACGTGATATCTTGGTCTTCCTCAGGATGAAGAACACAGCTCTGCATGAAGCTGCAGCTCAGGGTCCTGAAGGACTGAAGTGTGCTGAGGTCCTGCTCAGGTACCACACACACACACACACACACACACACACACACACACACTGCTGATAAAGATGGATGCCCTGATCGCCCCCTAGTGTCTGGCTTCAGTACAGACCCCAAACTCCTCCTCCTCCATGTTTCTGATAGGTTTGGTTTCAATCAGTTATGTGATGATATGAAAACATGCTGAGACGTGATGATTGACAGCTGACTCTGACTGAAGATGAGATATTTTGCTTTCATTTCTACAGGATGTTATATTTGTATATTAAGTCTGTAACACTCACAAGGCTCAGGCATTAAACGCTGTCGTTGCTCCTCCCCCTCAGCTGCAGGGCCAGTGTGAGGCGGAGGAACGCCGCCGGTCAAACGGCGTACGACACAGCGGCGAGCGCCGGCTATAACAACATGGCGTCTCTGCTGGCGGCTCAGACTGGACTGGATCTCCTGGACAAACTGAGGAGACACAAACTGAACCTGGAGGTTTTCTGATGAATTAGTTGAAATATGTCTGATTGAAAGCAGCTGAGAACCTGAGGTTTAGTTTTATGTTTAGATTCTTTTAATGTAAAACTCTTAATTCTCCGTTTCTCTTGAATCCTCGAGATCCTCGGAGACTTGGACCTGATCCAGATCCTGAGCTCAACACTCACACAGAGTTTGAGAAATACTTTGTTAGTTTTTCATTCTTCGTTGAGTGAGTTTGTATTTGTTATTTTTACGAGTGTTTCTTTGTTCGTTTTGAGATGTGCTTTATAAATAAAGATGTGATTTATTATTTTTAAATGCATCTATTTGATTTGACAGTAATTGTTCCTGTGTGTTGTGAATGAAGGAGAACACACTCGGCCTCTCACTGAATCTGCTCTTAACACCAGGTGACAACAGGCTGCTGGGAAATGTAGTAAAACCTGAAACACCAACAACTTCTTCCTCAGACACCAGCAGCTCCTCCCGGTCAGGACATGTCTGTGTCTCCTCCCTTCACAGGCGTGTCAGTGTAAGAACCAGTGAACAACAAGCTGTGAACTGTGGGAGATGAGTCACTGCAGGAAGTGAAGGAGAGAGAGAGGTGCAGAGATCTGTTTCTGTTCAGAGGAAGTGAATCTGTTCTAAAGTCTCTGGCAGCAGCTGAAATGGAGCAGCAAGAAAATCACCTGGACAGAGAAAGGTTCTCCTGTTGGATCTGTGTGGATCTACTGAAGGATCCGGTGACTACTGTCTGTGGACACAGCTACTGTAAGAGCTGTATTAACACCCACTGGGACAAAGAGGAGGAGAGAGGAAGCTACAGCTGTCCTCAGTGTAGACAGACCTTCACACCGAGGCCTGTCCTGGAGACAAGCACCATGTTAGCTGATTCACTGGAGGAGCTGAAGAAGACTGGACTCCAAGCTGCTCCTGCTGATCACTGCTATGCTGGACCTGATGATGTGGCCTGTGATGTCTGCACTGGGAGAAAACTGAAAGCTCTCAAGTCCTGTTTGGTTTGTTTGGCCTCTTATTGTGAGAAACACCTCCAGCCTCATCTTCAGTCAGCTGCATTTAAGAAGCACAAGCTGGTGGAGCCCTCGGAGAAGCTCCAGGAGAACATCTGCTCTCGCCACTACGAGGTGATGAAGCTTTTCTGCCGCACTGATCAGCAGTGTATCTGTTATCTCTGCTCTGTGGAGGAACATAAAGACCACGACACAGTGTCAGCTGCAGCAGAAAGGACTGAGAGGCAGAGAGAGCTCGGGCTGAGGAGACAAACAATCCAGCAGAGAGTCCAGGACACAGAGAAAGACGTGAAGCTGCTTCAACAGGAGGAGGAGGCCGTCAATGGCTCTGCTGATAAAGCAGTGGAGGACAGTGAGGAGATCTTCACTGAGATGATCCGTCTGCTGGAGAAAAGAAGCTCTGATGTGGAGCAGCAGATCAGATCCCAGCAGGACACTGAAGTGAGTCGAGTCAGAGAGCTTCAGGAGAGACTGGAGCAGGAGATCACTGAGCTGAAGAGGAAAGACCAGGAACTGAAGCAGCTCTCAGACACAGAGGATCACAACCAGTTTCTACACAACTACCCCTCACTGTCACCACTCAGTGGATCTACACACTCATCCAGCATCACGATCCGTCCTCTGAGGTACTTTGAGGACGTGACCGCAGCTGTGTCACAGGTCAGAGGTCGACTACAGGACATTCTGAGTGAGACAGAGACACAGATTTTACAGATTGTGTCTCAAGTGGATGTTTTACTGCGACAACCAGAGCCAGAGACCAGAGCTGACTTCTTAAAATATTCACAGGAAATCACACTGGATCCAAACACAGCAAACAGATATCTGTTATTATCTGAGGGAAACAGAAAAGTAACAGATATGAATGATGAACATTCTTATTCTGATCACCCAGACAGATTCACTGATTATTATCAGGTCCTGAGTAGAGAGAGTCTGACTGGACGTTGTTACTGGGAGGTGGAGGTGAAGGTGGGGGTGTGGGAGTGGATGGAGGAGGTGGAGGGGGGAGGAGTTTGTGTAGCAGTCACATACAAGAATATCAGCAGAGCAGGAAACTCAGATGAAAGTAGATTTGGATCAAATGATAAATCTTGGTCATTAGATTGTGATGTAAACAGTTATATCTTTTCTTACAACAGCATCGAGACTCCAGTGTCAGGTCCTGTGTCCTCCAGAGTAGGAGTGTACCTGGATCACAGTGCAGGTGTTCTGTCCTTCTACAGCGTCTCTGACACCATGACTCTCCTCCACAGAGTCCAGACCACATTCACTCAGCCGCTCTATGCTGGAGTTAAGGTTCTTCCTGGAGACACAGCTGAGTTCTGTAAACTCAAATAGACTCGAGTCATTAAAAGCAGTGATTTAGATTCTGTGTGTAAATCTTTAACTTCTTTTGTCTCCATGTTTGTTGATACACGGGACAGCTGTTGGACTCGTGTCCGTCCTGGGAGACGGGTCCTCACGTGTCTCTGAGGTTTCTACCTTCTTCACCTGTTAAAGGTTTTAGTAGTTTGACTCTTGTTGAGGGTGAAGAACAGAGGACGTCTCACCTTGTTAAAGACGATGAGACAAACTGGGATCTGTGAATATGGGCTATACAAATAAAATGTGACTTAAAGTTCTATTCACAAATGGATTATATCAAATATTTCATTTTTAAAATTTGTATTGTTTCCATGAATGTCTGCTTATGACAAAACAAAATGTTTAGATTTATGCCTGTATATGACAAGGTAAAAACAGTTAATAAAATTACCTTAAAATGTCCAGTTTACCATTTATTACCATGGAAAGTTTCCACCTCATCAATGAGCTGATTGTTTGTTCTCGTCTCTTCCACATGTGAGACGGAGGTGAAACAAACTGAGTGTGTGTCCATGAACTCACTGAACAGACTTTACTGATGAAACGATCAATGACCTCAGAGCGTCAACATGTCCAACAGGTCAACTTCACCCTGGTTGGATTCACAGAGCATCAGTATTATGGGATGTTTGGTCACATTGTAAATGTGGAACCTGGTTTGTTTTTATCACGACTCATCTCTGTAAAGTGTGAATCCTCTCGTCCTCATTGTATTTACACATTCAGTGAAGGTAGGTTTCTGTTCTTTCTGATTGTCCTGATCTGACCCGGGTCCACCGGAGTCCTGATCCAGTCCCTAAGGGCTCGATCTGCAGCTCTCATCACAATCAGCTTGTAAGAATTCCGAATCCACCAAGAGGGCAGTGTTTCACATCCGTCTCATTTTATTTCATGTAAATCAAACAGCAGCAGAAACATTGCAGCAGCTGTTACTGTCTGTTTCCTGTAGAGGGCGACAGTTTCACAGCTCCAGGAACAGTTACTGTCTCACAGCTCCCCCTGCTGGACAAACTGCTGAATGTGGTTCTCATCAGAAAATATTTTGTCTGTAAAAACAGTTTAAATTTTGATTTTAATTACTCAAACATACAGATGTTTAACTGACGATTGAAAGAAACAAGTTCAGACAACAACAACAAAGTCACGACTTTTATGAACAAGAAAAAGTAGAAATCAGAAGCTTCATCCCAATTGGCTGTGACCAGCAGTCACATGTCTCCTCCCTCGGCAGCCGGGCCACGCGGACTCGCTCGGCTCGTCGGCATCATCGTCTCAGCCGGAGGAAGAAGGCGTGGCGGCACTCGCTGCTGTCCACAGGGTAATACTTATCATAGAAGTCCAGGATGTACTCTTCAGCCTTGAATCCAAACTTCTGGTACAGCAGCATGGCGGGATTACTGGCCGACACGTGGAGCGTCACGTCCTTCCCCATACACGTCTGAAACACACCCAGACATGTGACCACTAACACACACCCACACATGTGACCACTAACACACACACCCACACATGTGACCACTAACACACACCCACACGTGACCACTAACACACACACACATGTGACCACTAACACACACGCCCACACATGTGACCACTAACACACACGCTCACACATGTGACCACTAACACACACACCCACACACGTGACCACTAACACACACACACACATGTGACCACTAACACACACATGTGACCACTAACACACACACCCACAAATGTGACCACTAACACACACACCCACACATGTGACCACTAACACACACCCACACATGTGACCACTAACACACACACCCACACATGTGACCACTAACACACACCCACACATGTGACCACTAACACACACCCACACATGTGACCAATAACACACACATGTGACCAATAACACACACATGTGACCAATAACACACACCCACACATGTGACCACTAACACACACCCACACATGTGACCACTAACACGCACACATGTGACCAATAACACACACACCCACACATGTGACCACTAACACACACCCACACGTGACCACTAACACACACACACACACACATGTGACCACTAACACACACACCCACACATGTTACCACTAACACACACACCCACACATGTGACCACTAACACACACACCCACACACGTGACCACTAACACACACACACACACACGTGACCACTAACACACACATGTGACCACTAACACACACACCCACACACGTGACCAATAACACCCACACCCACACATGTGACCAATAACACACACACACCCACACATGTGACCACTAACACACACCCACACATGTGACCACTAACACACACCCACACATGTGACCACTAACACACACCCACACATGTGACCACTAACACACACCCACACATGTGACCACTAACACACACCCAGACATGTGACCACTAACACACACCCACACATGTGACCACTAACACACACACCCACACATGTGACCACTAACACACACCCACACATGTGACCACTAACACACACACCCAGACATGTGACCACTAACACACACACACACACACATGTGACCACTAACACACACACACACACGTGACCACTAACACACACACACACACACATGTGACCACTAACACATACCCACACATGTCACCACTAACACACACACCCACACACGTGACCACTAACACACACACCCACACATGTCACCACTAACACACACACCCACACATGTGACCACTAACACATACCCACACATGTCACCACTAACACACACACCCACACATGTGACCACTAACACACACACCCACACATGTGACCACTAACACACACCCACACATGTGACCACTAACACACACACCCAGACATGTGACCACTAACACACACACACACACACATGTGACCACTAACACACACACACACACGTGACCACTAACACACACACACACACATGTGACCACTAACACATACCCACACATGTCACCACTAACACACACACCCACACACGTGACCACTAACACACACACCCACACATGTCACCACTAACACACACACCCACACATGTGACCACTAACACATACCCACACATGTCACCACTAACACACACACCCACACACGTGACCACTAACACACACACCCACACATGTCACCACTAACACACACACACACACATGTGACCACTAACACATACCCACACATGTCACCACTAACACACACACCCACACACGTGACCACTAACACACACACCCACACATGTCACCACTAACACACACACCCACACATGTGACCACTAACACACACACACACACATGTGACCACTAACACACACACACACACACACACATGTGACCACTAACACACACTCCCACACATGTGACCACTAACACACACACACATGTGACCACTAACACACACACACACACATGTGAACACTAACACACACACCCACACATGTGACCACTAACACACACACCCACACATGTCACCACTAACACACACACCCACACACGTGACCACTAACACACACACCCACACATGTCACCACTAACACACACACCCACACATGTGACCACTAACACACACACACACACATGTGACCACTAACACACACACACACACACACACATGTGACCACTAACACACACACCCACACATGTGACCACTAACACACACACCCACACATGTCACCACTAACACAGAGTTTCAATGTTCTTAACGTAACTGAACATTAATCATCGTTACTAATGAAAACATCCCAAACAACACAACAATGCAAACTAGCAATTAGCATTTTTCAGTTGACAAATGCTAATTGCGAGTCTGTATTATCGTCTCCTCGTCAAACCCTCTCCAGGACACCACGCCCTCTGGTGGCTTCCAGATGATTACAGCCCACCTGCCTGACCTTTGACCCCAGTGACGACCTGCAGCGCCTCACCTGGATGAGGTGGTAGATCATGAAGGTGCCGATGCCGGCTCTCCTCCACTCAGGGTGGACCTGCAGGAAGGAGATGTAGGCCTCGTTGTACTTCACGTCCGGCACCATGAAGCCGAAGCCGATCACCACTTTCTGGTAGAGGACGACCACGCTGAAGTCCGGGTACTGCAGACACTCGGACAGGTCCACACCTGGAGGAGGACTGGCGGGATTAGAGACAGATAGATGGGGGGGGGGGGGGGGAGTTGTGGGTGAGTAGAAGGATGCATCGGCGCTACCTGGCCAGAAGCTGTCGTGACACATGGCGTTGACGGAGGGGATGTGGTTGGGGCGGACGTAGCAGTAGTCGATGGGGGCGCTGGGCTCCGGGACCCAGTCGGGCTCGGCTCTGTGAGCGTGAGCTCGGATCTCCGCCAACAACCGGAGCTTCACCGGACGGCTCTCGTAATCCCTCCTGAGGAACAGGAACAGAGTCACAGATCGTCTTCTCCTGCTGAAGAGACTCAACGTGCTGGAAACTTTACCTGATGAACGGTTTGAGGATCCGGGACGTGTACGGACTCTTGATGCTCAGGTCCAAACTGCCCTCGGATCCCATCAGACGGTGCCAGAAGGACACAGCTGGCTGCTGGACACCTCGTCTGCTGGAGGCGTTGGTCTGAACACAAACACGGTTTAGATTCACAAGATCAAATCTCACAATGCTCCACAGACGTGATGATCAGCAGCTGCAGACAGCGCTGAAGGCATCTCAGCGATCGGAGGAACGTACCTGGAAGCGATCGAGAACTCGCAGCTCGTGGCTGTTGGTGCAGTACTTCCCCAGGACTCCTCCTCCCATCAGTGTCCCCGCCTCCTGGGCACCATAAATCCCTCCCACCAGGCTGAGGGTGGCGTTGACTGCCCGGTCGATGTCCAGCAGGGGGAGTCCTCTCTGCCTCTTGGCCTGGCGGATCAACAGCTTCCTGTGAAGGCGTTTTGCCTGCGGCGTGACGGCCAGGGCCAGCGGGCAGGCGTCCAGCCGGCGCAGCAGCATCCGCTCCTCGTACAGAGTGAGCGCGGCGTAGCGAGGATTCTGGGAGATGCCGCCTGATCCGTCTGCTTTGTCGGGATGAGTAATCCTCCTCCGCTCGGGACCTCCAGCACCGACACAGCCCCCGGCAGAGAGAGGCGGACCTTCACCTCGTCCCGCAGGCTCCTCAAAGTCGTCCTCATGCTCACGCCCGTCGTCCTCCTCGCTGTCGGCTTCACGCTTGATGTGAGGAGGCGCCTGGCGCAGCTTCTTGCGGGCGACCAGGCTGGCGCTCGGAGGAGGAAGGTACTCCATCCCCGGGTCGATCATCCCCTCCGTCTCCAGCTCCTCGTCGTCTGGAGGTTCAGACCAAACACCATCAGCGCTCACATCCTGTTAGAACTCACAGCGTGAAGAAACCACGTGAACTCACCGTGGAACAGCGCCTGCGGAGGCATGGCGTCCGGGATGAGGTCGGCCTCTGACAACAGGCTGGGCGTCGCTGACTGGGACGCCGGCGTCCCCGGGGCGGAGAAGTCGGGTGAAGGTGATGGCGACGGGCTGGTGAGCGGGGTTTGGTCCGAGGAGCTGAGGGAAGAGAAATCAATGACCTCACCCTTCTCCAGGATGAGGTCGGGCCGGCGTCCGGTGGTCCCGCTGCGACCTCCGCCCAGTTTGACGGGCGTGGAGGAGGCGCTGCGGTCGGTGTAGCCGCCCACCGCCTCTTTCTGCGCCCGGCGGATGTCTTTGGCTTCCTGAGTGCGAGAACGCTTCTCCTTCAGCTGCATGGCGTTCTCCACCGGGTTCCTGGCTCCACGTTTCCTCAGACCCTCCACGGTGATGATCGGGTCCACGACAGGTTTGGAGGCTGAAAGGAAACGAGTGAAATTGGTTAATTGACCCGTTTTAATTTGATTTAACATCTGTGGGCGGCAGTGTTAATTTTGGCAGCTATTTTTGATTTAGTCTTAGTCTTTAGACGAAAATGCATATTAGTTTTAGTCACATTTAGTCATTTTGATCCTTCTTAGTTTTAGTCTAGTTTTAGTCGACGAAAACAAATTACATTTTAGTCTAGTTATAGTCACATTTAATAGCCACATTAAACTCCTTATCTTCCCTTCTCAGGTCCAGGGACCCCCCCCCCCCTGTGTTGTGTCTACAACTGCGTACTAGTCCAGCTTGCAGTACTTAGGTTGTCCATTAGATGTCCCTCCTATAGGTCTATAGCAGGGGTCGGCAACCTTTACTATCAAAAGAGCCATTTTGCCCCCTCTTCCCCCAAATAAAATTTGTCTGGAGCCGCAAAACATATTTGATAACAAAGCTGATAAAATTTTATATAAAGTTATACTATACTAATCTGTAGATTATTGCATTTATGAAATTATAGAACAACAATAAAGAAAACTGTTGACATTTTATTTATTTTTACCTGTTACAACAAAGGGAAACACCAAATGCTTATGAAGAGGAGAAGGAAATACACAGGCAAGTGTCGGCCTACTTTGAAATAAATTAAACGCAGAACTATGTAGGGTTATTTGAGTCATCCCCATATTTGTGGGAAATGTATGAAATAAGAAGTACCCTATTTTAAAAATAATTAAAACATATAGCTGCAGCCTATATATTTTAGTTGGCGAAATGTGAAAACAAAAAGTGAAAGCAGATCAGACCGGAGGAGGAAACTGAAGCTCGGTAGAAACCAGCTGCAGCTTCTGCTCTGATCCAGAAGCTGCAGGCAGCACGCACGCAGCTTCTACGGACTCGTTTTGGTTTATAGTTCCCCTACAGTTGCTCGTGTTGCAACGCAATTCACCGCCAGACCAATAGCCGGAGTAATGTTTTTTGTTGAAGTCGGCTCTTCTTCGTGTGTGGCACACGTTTATTGACATCGCCACAGCGGCTCCTCAGAGCCTTTTTCTGGCGTGCGTGCGTGCGTGCGTAAAAAGCCGACTATAAATCGGCCTTTAGTCATGCGAAAAAGGTCGTTAACGAATATGTTTCGTCATCGTTTTCGTCAACGAAATGGTACCTTTAGTCTTAGTGGTGGATTTTTCCATCTCTGGTCTCAGGGTCGGAGGTCGATTCTGGACCAGTTTCCACCAGCCGGGTTCACCGAACTCCTGCGCTCCAGAGCGGAAGAAGGTGGGACTCCCGACCGACAGGCAGCCGGCCACCGTGCTCCACCAGGTGGAGGTCTTCTTCCTGTGGAGTCACAACGTCATCACACCTGCACTGAACACCACATAGGCTCCCTGATAGGGGGAGGGGCTGTACGTGAGAACGTTCAGTTTGTGATGAGTCACCCTCTGGAGATGAGTCAGCGTGAACTGAACACCAGGTGTGAACAGGGTTTTGGGTTAAAGTTAATTTCCTGAGACAAAACTTCTCAAAACATCCAGTTTCACAAACTGAACCTTAAAACGAACCTTGTTCCCAGCAGGAAGTTCCAGTGTCGACCAATGAAAGCACAGATGTCCTCCTTCCACCTGAAGTAACCTTGACGACCGGTTCCCTCCAGAGACAGATTGTACATGGCCAACATCACCACCTGACAACACAACACAACGTCACATCCTGTCCAACACAACATGTTTAAACACCGATCGTTCTTGATGAAGCAGCTGCTCCTGGAGGACAGGTACCTGCTGCCAGGTGAGTCTCATCCGCTCGAACGTCTCCTTCCCGTCCTCCGAACACTCGCAGCAGAGGAACTTGAAGAAGTTGTCTCCCTTCAGGTAGCTGGGCTGCTCGCCGCGGAGCTGAGCTGAACAGGAAACACAACTCTTCATCAGCGTGCACACACAGGAAACCAACAACATCGGGTCTGCTCGGAGCGCTCTCATTGGCTGTCTCACCTGCAGGCGTCCACTTGTGGCAGCGGTCGCAGTAGAAGGACATGTCCTCACAGGCCCAGCTGCCGTCCGCCTCCTCGCCCACGTCACTGGTCAGAGAGTCTCCGCTCTGGTCATGTGACAGATCCACGGAGCCCTGGTCCTCCGACTCCACGATCAGCAGCGTCTCGCCCTCCACCTCGCCCTCCTCCAGACCCTCAGAGGCCGACGCCCCCTCCAGACCCTCAGAGGCCTCGTCCTCCCCCGGCCCCAGAGGCTCACTGCTGCTGTCCATCACCTCCGGGTCCCAGAATCCACCTGGACAGAGGGACAGAGAGACACAGGGACAGAGGGACAGAGGGACACAGGGACAGAGAGACAGAGAGACAGAGAGACAGAGAGAGAGACAGAGAGAGAGAGAGAGAGACAGAGGGACAGAGAGACAGAGGGACAGATGGACAGAGGGACAGAGAGACAGAGGGACATAGAGAGAGAGACAGAGGGACAGAGAGACAGAGAGACAGAGGGACAGAGGGACAGAGAGACAGAGGGACAGAGAGACAGAGGGAGAGAGAAAGAGAGAGAGAGGGTCAGAGGGACAGAGAGACAGAGAGAGAGACAGAGGGACAGAGAGAGAGAGAGAGACAGAGGGACAGAGGGACAGAGAGACAGAGAGACAGAGAGAGAGACAGAGAGACAGAGGGACAGAGAGACAGAGACAGAGGGACAGAGGGACAGAGAGACAGAGAGACAGAGAGACAGAGGGACAGAGAGAGAGAGAGACAGAGGGACAGAGAGAGAGGGACAGAGTGACAGAGGGACAGAGAGACAGAGGGACAGAGAGACAGAGAGACAGAGGGACAGAGAGACAGAGGGACAGAGAGACAGAGGGACAGAGGGACAGAGAGACAGAGGGACAGAGAAACAGAGGGACAGAGAGACAGAGAGACAGAGGGACAGAGAGACAGAGAGACAGAGGGACAGAGGGACAGAGACAGAGAGACAGAGGGACAGAGGGACATAGGGACAGACAGAGACGAGTCAGGAGGCGTGTCCGAGGTGGACTCTGCAGCTGGAGAACATCTGTCTGACTCGTCACGTGATCTGGTCACATGTTGCTGTGCCAGATGAATTTCATTTTAACCATCATGCATTGCGTTAAAGTGACGGTTCAGCTCCCCCCCCCCTTACCTGACTGGGTTCTGCTCCTGTGGGCGGAGCTCTGTCTCTCTCCTCCTTCAGGCGTCTGCCCAGAATCTTCTGCTCCTCCAACCTCCTCAGATTCTCCTTCTTCTTCTCCCAGCGCTCCAGGTCCCTCACCACACCTTCGTGGAGCCGCTGCAGAGACACATATTATACATATATACATACATATATACATATATATATACAAACATGTATATAGTAATAACAGGTCAGCCGTGGTAAACCTCCTGAATCATTAAAATACAAACTAACAAACCTCATGGACCCTGACAGGAAACATGAGGCAGGAAACACTGACCTTCAAAATAAAGTTAGAGGAACCAGTGAGAGGAGGTTCTAATTCAGAACCTTTGGACTTTATTCCATCAGGTTTACAGTCGAGCTGGTTTCTATGGTAACAAGACAGAAGCAGCTCATCGAATCATTTCTGAAGGCAACTTTTATTTTGAAAAGCCAGTTTGACCTGCCTGAGCATCGTGTGTGTGTTTGTTTGTTTGTTTGTTACCGAGTTAAACAACACGATGATGCAGCGTCTCCGTTCAACAGCGTCACAGTTGATCGTGAAACGGTGAAACGGTCACTGAACGTCCGGTGACCTCCCGCTTATTAACATGCTAGCTGTTAGCTGTTAGCGCTGGCCCGGCTCGGCTCGGCTCACCTGTCGGTCCCAGGCCTGGTTCAGGTGCACGGCGGCCACGGTGCTGAGCGTCAGAACCACAGAGACTCCGAGCGCCAGCCTGGAGGCAGCAGACATCACGTTAGCTTCCGCTCGTTAGCCTCCTGCTAACTGCTGCTGCGGCTTCTTCTGCGGGTCTGTGCTGATCTGTCTGAGCAGCGCCACCACAGGTCAGCACCGGCACTGCACCGCTCTCTGGATAAACCGTCCGGTCATGATCAATTAAGGATTACATTGGTGACTGTATATAAAGATGATCAGTGAGTGTATATAAAGATGATCAGTGACTGTATATAAAGATGATCAGTGAGTGTATATAAAGATGATCAGTGACTGTATATAAAGAGAATCAGTGACTGTATATAAAGATGATCAGTGAGTGTATATAAAGATGATCACTGACTGTATATAAAGATGATCAGTGACTGTATATAAAGATGATCATTGACTGTATATAAAGATGATCAGTGACTGTATATAAAGAGAATCAGTCACTGTATATAAAGATGATCATTGACTGTATATAAAGATGATCAGTGACTGTATATAAAGATGATCATTGACTGTATATAAAGATGATCAGTGACTGTATATAAAGAGAATCAGTCACTGTATATAAAGATGATCATTGACTGTATATAAAGATGATCAGTGACTGTATATAAAGATGAACAGTGACTGTATATAAAAATGATCAGTGACTGTATATAAAGATGATCACTGACTGTATATAAAGATGATCAGTGACTGTATATAAAGAGGATCACTGACTGTATATAAAGATGATCAGTGACTGTATATAAAGATGATCAGTGACTGTATATAAAGAGGATCACTGACTGTATACAAAGAGGATCAGTGACTGTATATAAAGAGGATGAGTGACTGTATATAAAGATGATCACTGACTGTATATAAAGACGATCAGTGACTGTATATAAAGAGGATCACTGACTGTATATAAATATGATCACTGACTGTATATAAAGAGGATCA
This sequence comes from Limanda limanda, assembly GCF_963576545.1. NCBI lineage: Eukaryota > Metazoa > Chordata > Actinopteri > Pleuronectiformes > Pleuronectidae > Limanda > Limanda limanda. Next base: position 515,863 of record NC_083637.1, on the reverse strand, counting down.
CTGACTGTATATAAAGAGAATCAGTGACTGTATATAAAGATGATCAGTGACTGTATATAAAGAGAATCAGTCATTGTATATAAAGAGGATCACTGACTGTATATAAATATGATCAATGACTTTATATAAAGATGATCACTGACACTATATAAAGAGAATCAGTGACTGTATATAAAGAGGATCACTGACTGTATATAAAGATGATCAGTGACTGTATATAAAGATGATCACTGACTGTATATAAAGATGATCACTGACTGTATATAAAGATGATCACTGACTGTATATAAAGATGATCAGTGACTGTATATAAAGATGATCACTGACTGTATATAAAGATGATCACTGACTGTATATAAAGAGAATCAGTCACTGTATATAAAGATGATCAGTGACTGTATATAAAAAGGGTCAGTGACTGTATATAAAGATGATCAGTGACTGTATATAAAGATGATCACTGACTGTATATAAAGAGGATCACTGACTGTATATAAAGATGATCAGTGACTGTATATAAAGATGATCAGTGACTGTATATAAAGATGATTGGTGACTGTATATAAAGAGGTTCAGTGACTGTATATAAAGAGGATCACTGACTGTATACAAAGAGGATCACTGACTGTATATAAAGATGATCAGTGACTGTATATAAATATGATCAGTGACTGTATATAAAGATGATCAGTGACTGTATATAAAGATGATCAGTGACTGTATATAAAGATGATCAGTGACTGTATATAAAGATGATCACTGACTGTATATAAAGATGATCACTGACTGTATATAAATATGATCAGTGACTGTATATAAAGATGATCACTGACTGTATATAAAGATGATCAGTGACTGTATATAAAGATGATCACTGACTGTATACAAAGATGATCAGTGACTGTATATAAAGATGATCAGTGACTGTATATAAAGATGATCAGTGACTTTATACAAAGATGATCACTGACTGTATATAAAGATGATCAGTGACTGTATATAAAGATGATCAGTGACTGTATATAAAGATGATCACTGACTGTATATAAAGATGATCAGTGACTGTATATAAATATGATCAGTGACTGTATATAAAGATGATCACTGACTGTATATAAAGATGATCACTGACTGTATATAAATATGATCAGTGACTGTATATAAAGATGATCAGTGACTGTATATAAAGATGATCAGTGACTGTATATAAATATGATCAGTGACTGTATATAAAGATGTTCAGTGACTGTATATAAAGAGGATCACTGACTGTATACAAAGATGATCAGTGACTGTATATAAAGATGATCAGTGACTGTATACAAAGATGATCAGTGACTGTATATAAAGATGATCAATGACTGTATATAAAGATGATCAGCGACTGTATATAAAGATGATCACTGACTGTATATAAAGATGATCACTGACTGTATATAAAGAGGATCAGTGACTGTATATAAAGACGATCAGTGACTGTATATAAAGATGATCAGTGACTGTATATAAAGATGATCAGCGACTGTATATAAAGATCATCAGTGACTGTATATAAAGACGATCAGTGACTGTATATAAAGATGATCAGTGACTGTATATAAAGATGATCACTGACTGTATATAAAGATGATCACTAACTGTATATAAAGATGATCAGTGACTGTATATAAAGATGATCAGTGACTGTATATAAAGATGATCAGTGACTGTATATAAAGATGATCACTGACTGTATATAAAGATGATCACTAACTGTATATAAAGATGATCAGTGACTGTATATAAAGAGGATGAGTGACTGTATATAAAGAGGATGAGTGACTGTATATAATGATCACTGACTGTATATAAAGACGATCAGTGACTGTATATAAAGATGATCAGTGACTGTATATAAAGATGATCAGTGACTGTATTTAAAGAGGATCAGTGACTGTATACAAAGATGATCAGTGACTGTATATAAAGATGATCACTAACTGTATATAAAGATGATCAGTGACTGTATATACAGAGGATGAGTGACTGTATATAAAGAGGATGAGTGACTGTATATAATGATCACTGACTGTATATAAAGATGATCAGTGACTGTATATAAAGATGATCAGTGACTGTATATAAAGAGGATCAGTGACTGTATACAAAGATGATCAGTGACTGTATATAAAGATGATCAGTGACTGTATATAAAGATGATCAGTGACTGTATATAAAGAGGATCACTGACTGTATATAAAGAGGATCAGTGACTGTATACAAAGATGATCAGTGACTGTATATAAAGATGATCAGTGACTGTATATTAAGATGATCACTGACTGTATATAAATATGATCAGTGACTGTATATAAAGAGGAACAGTGACTGTATATGAAGATGATCAGTGACTATATATAAAGATGATCACTGACTGTATATAAAGAGAATCAGTGACTGTATATAAAGATGATCACTGACTGTATATGAAGATGATCAGTGACTGTATATAAAGATGATCACTGACTGTATATGAAGATGATCAGTGACTATATATAAAGATGATCACTGACTGTATATAAAGAGAATCAGTGACTGTATATAAAGATGATCACTGACTGTATATAAAGATGATCACTGACTGTATTTTCAGTGGCAGGTTCAGGAAATGCTTCGTTCATCCAAACTCAGAAGAACAAACTGGAAAGATGAAGTAAGTTTTATTGATCAAGTAACATAAATAGGACAAACGTTTCACTGTACATAGAACCTGGAAACCAAAGTAAAAATAAATAGTGTCACATTAATAAATTAAATGCATGAAATGGACCAGTTGACGTTAGCTCGGAGTCGGTACGATGAGCTGTGTTCATCTCCGATGACGACGGTGCAGTTCCATGAATATTTACACACATTTTTTACACATGTTCTCAGGTTCAGTAGCTTTCAGCTCTTCACATTCTTATTTTCAAACAATTCAGTAAGTTCAGCAACCATTTAAAAAACTACCAAAAGCAAAAAGCAGCGGCTGATTATTAAAAACCTTTAGTTACATGTTACAACAGCATCGTCACAGCTATCGACGTTTCTTTAACATGTTTCAGTATCAAATACTTCAGTCAGTTACAAAAATATCACACTTTTTGTACACCAGCGTCTTCACCTCATAACATCGAGACGTCAGTGAACGCAGCAGCTCTCAACCTTCAGCTCAGCTCCTCACAACCAGATCAAACCGGACTGAACCAGATCAAACCAGACTGAACCAGATCAAACCGGACTGAACCAGATCAAACCGGACTGAACCAGATCAAACCGGACTGAACCAGATCAAACCGGACTGAACCAGATCAAACCGGACTGAACCAGATCAAACCGGACTGAACCAAATCAAACCGGACTGAACCAGACCAGACTGAACCAGATCAAACCGGGTTGAACCAGATCAAACCAGACTGAACCAGATCAAACCGGACTGAACCAGATCAAACCGGACTGAACCAAATCAAACCGGACTGAACCAGACCAGACTGAACCAGATCAAACCGGGTTGAACCAGATCAAACCAGACTGAACCAGATCAAACCGGACTGAACCAGATCAGACTGAACCAGATCAAACAGGACTGAACAAGATCAAACCAGACTGAACCAGACCAGACTGAACCAGATCAAACCGGACTGAACCAGACCAGACCAGACTGAACCAGATCAAACCGGGTTGAACCAGATCAAACCAGACTGAACCAGATCAAACCGGACTGAACCAGATCAAACCGGACTGAACCAGACCAGACCAGACTGAACCAGATCAAACCGGGCTGAACCAGATCAAACCGGGCTGAACCAGATCAAACCGGACTGAACCAGATCAAACCGGACTGAACCAGATCAAACCAGACTGAACCAGATCAAACCAGACTGAACCAGATCAAACCAGACTGAACCAGATCAAACCATGTGTGACTCTCTCTCCAGGCATCTGGTTGATGGAGTAATTCTGGAGGTTTTTGTTGAAAGGGGCTATATAGATGTTTTCACTCTAACATGTATATAGCTACATAGCTAATCCAACTAATCTATCAACCCATGTCTCCAGAGGTGAAACAACACCAACATTAACTTTTGTTTTCTTCACTTTCCAACACTTCTTTTCTACTGAAGTTAGCATGTTAGCGTGTTATAACCTCTGGTCCGTGGTCAGAGAACATCGTAACCAGAAGATCCCTCAGACCGTTTAGGATTCAAAGAACAGTCGCATCTGCAGATCTGAGCTCTCACGCAATTTGAATATTAATTTTTTTTAACAAAAACTGACAAGAATCAGATTTCAGTCAGAGTTCCTGAACTTTCATTACGAGTTTCACTCACTAGATGTTCAGGAGCTTTTGATCATATCTTCATTCAGATATGAACCACCCTCCTTGAAATGATCAGAAAAATAAACATCTACACTTCACTGCTTATTCCATCTGCTGCTGAAGCTCGTGTGATATGATCCAAAGCTCCAGAACAGCTCCAGCAATGTTCGGCCAGATTTAAGTCTGATTTCAGGATTGTCAGAAAACTTTAAGATTATCTCGCAACTGAATCTCCATCAGACGAGAGATTTCTGATCACTGAGCTGAAACTCCAGATGAAACAGACTGAGAGCTGCTGGACCTCCACTCTCAGATCCCATGAGACGCTCCGTCAGTTTCACTGTCACGTGCAAACAATCACGCCGGAGCGCCTGAGAGACGACGGCTGGAAGTGAAGCGGAAACCAAAGTAATTCTACATCCTCTGGACACAAATGCTGCAGGTTCTCCGGCGTGTAGCACCAGACTATAACTAACATCCTGGTGGCTACAGCTTTCATAGTCCAGCCCTGTGTCACACACACACACACACACACACACACACACACACACGCACACACACAGCAGAACATGACAAATTTAAATGAGAAAAAAAAAACTGATGTAAACATTATTGTAGGAAAACCAACATCTTGAGACTATTCCGTTGTCGGCCTGTCGCTGCACTGAAGCTTAAGTTTCTGTTGTTCTGTCGGTTCTTGCATCGCCTCCTAATGACGCCTGTCAGCATCCTTTTCCTGTTGCCAAGGCAACCAATAATGTCCCCCCATCCAAACATATACTTGCTTTTAATCTTCACAAACATTTACTCAATCACTGTGTCATTACTTATGTTTAATAGTACTGCAGTTAATGAAGTTGACCACTAAGACATAGTTAATGGACTTGAATTATACCTATTGAAAATAAATGTTAAAGCTGAGCTGAGGACATGGAAGCATGAATCACACTTCATTTCCCATGATGCCACTGGATTAAGTCTTTCATGAGAGCCTTCCTTGACCCGTCTGGTCTGTTTTAGTTTTTCCTGAACCAACGAGAGCAAACTTTGTGTTTATCTACTCGTATAACCTGCTAGTGTTAGCATGTCCTGACAACTAGCTTAGTACCCACAGCAGTAACTAAGGCTAAGGGTCAGCACATCATTAGCTTATATACCTATTTATTAGTTTAGGCTAATGTTAGCAGTCCTTCCAACATTACCCATGACAGAGTTAGCTAGCTGTAATTTCAAGAAACTCATGGAACTAATCATGGAGCAAATATTAATCTAAGTGGATAACTAACGAAAATGTGCCGGTGACGGTCGTCATTTCATAACTTGAATGACTGTACATTCATATCTGAGCCGTTCTTCACTGCTCTGAAGAACAAAGGTTGGTGAAGCAACCATGAGTACGTGACTGTGTAGCTAAAAGCAAGTATACGAGCGTCAAGCATACTTCACTGTGTAAAGACCAAGCAAATACCAGATGCTGATTGGATGACAGATGTCCATTAGAAATTTGTATAGGGGAAACTAGAAACATGCTTTTTATAGAAATCAAGTGAAAGCTGCGATCACGAGGATGAAGTGAACATGAGAAGAGACAATCGACTCAACATGAACAATCGGACGAAGCCTAATATCCGATCAGGAAGGAAGTGACGACAACAATCAAAAGATTCTGTATCAACAACGTTTCAGTCAATTCTCCATCTGATGAACATTTATGTAGTTAACATTTTCTTGATGTTTGATAATTCAATATCCTTTTAATTAAATTCAGCTACATCACAGATTTTTCTAATCTATGTCCAGGACATGTTTAGCCTAGCTTAGCACAAAGACAGGAAACAGTGAGTTTAGCTCCATCAAAAGAGGAAAAGAAGTAGAATGACAGTTAGCTAGTTCGTTAGCTCGGTCGGTAACGGGCACTTTGGCTCCAGTGTTTAACGCATTAACAGTCTGCGAACTGTCCGTCATGTCTCTATCGATGAGAAGGTTATGCTAGTGCAGCGTTGTGACACAGCTAATTAGCTACGATATCGATCTCTATTTTAGGCTCTAACTCTTTGTACACAGATCCTCCTTCGGTCAACATCTCAGATTTAAGGGTCAAGTGTTCCAGGTTTTGGTAGCTAGCAAGCTAGCAAGCTAGCTCGCCATCACATCCACACAGGAGACAACTGGATTTTGTCGACTAGAGCCAGGGGTGTAAACCTTTATGCTAACTGGATCAATACACTAATATTTTAATCTTAATATCGAAGAAGCCTTTGAAAGATGCTAAGAAGAGACAACGTGTACAACAAGCACCTTTTGTTCTATGCTAGGCTAAGACGTCCCGGACCAAAGGGTGAAAAGACTCAACATCAAGTGACTTCTAGGGTCAAACATGGCTCATGTTAGCCTAACGTGGCGTTTTGGTTCCATGGTGATGTTGATGAACCTTTGATTCTGAAGGCTGGTGTACGATTAGCTACTGGACAGACACACACACACACACACACACACACACACACACACACAGTGCTCACTTCGAAACACACAAACAAAAAGCGTTTTCCCTTGAGAGTCCTTCCTGACAGCGTGAGGTGTGAGGATCCACGGTGGGGAAGCGCTGCTGCACCGGGTCACAACAGAGCGTCTTCACAAAGTTCTGCCGCCAGTGAAGAGTCGCGATGCTAAACCTACACAGACACAAACATCCCCGTTCCCTTCGTCTTGTATTCATTAGTTAAGGTAGTTCAGGTGAAATCCAAACTGAGGAAGGAAGGAATCCTTGTGTTGATCCAGTTGCTCGATGGCCGAGGAGCCAGAAGCTTCAGGTTCCCTCAGCGGGTCGGACGGCGTGCTGCTGGGACTGAGATCAGGTGCTTTCACTTCAGTCCTGTGATGGATGACATCGTCTGGTGGAGATATCTTCAACGCAGACAGCAACATGCAGCACAAGCTTGGCAGATCAAAAAAATCCAAAACTTCCAGGTCATGTGTTCGAGCAAAATCCAACAACAGGCGGGTTCCACAGAAAGAAAGAGGAGGAAGTGAAAAGGGAAGGAGGCCGCGATGCGTCTGCGTAAGCAAAGCTTCTACCACTACGAGAGATTGGCGAATTATTAGCTCTCCGATACCGGAGGACGGCAACAGCAGAAGATGTTTGTTGGCGTTTACCAGTCCGAGGAGATAGACAGCGTCAGCTCTGCCCCCTGGTGGGCGTCCCTCGACCCGCGGTGGGATGACGAGTCCACACACCAGCACGAACAAACAAAGTCCAGCCCAGGCACAACATTATAAACCCAGTCCTCAAAACAAAATAAGAAAAACTTTTGGCTTTGTGGTTATGTACAGTGACTTCCTGCGAAACAGTTTGATGTCCACCAGGTTTCCACAGACGAGCAGGACTGGATCCTGGCGACCCAGCGCCGGCGTCACAGATCAGGGTCAAGTCTTCGAGCAGAGAGGGGGTGGAGCTAACTGTGTCTGTCTTGTTGTAGATCTGCGTGTGTGCAGTGATTCACATTAATTCTCCACATGTCGTGAGGTTGAGGACTCAGCTAGCTCCGCCTGCTCCCTTTGGTTCCGCCTCCAGCTACTGGCGGACCTCGTTGGCTATCAGACTGTCCTCCCCCGACTGGAAATCCGCCTCGTTGATGCTGTTTCCTCCGTTCAGCAGCTCCTCATCCTGGGTCGAGCCGCGGTCCTCCTCGCCGCTGCCCCCCCCCGGCTCCTCTGAGTTGGGGTCCTGGAGCACCTGGGCGATGTACATCTGCTGCTGCTGCTGCTGCTGCTGCTGCTGTCGGACCAGATCAAACCCAAGAACCAGGTCAACAAGCAGGGGAGACACAACAGCTCACAACCGACCATGAAGTTTAAAATATTCAGACTCATTTGCATCATAATCAAACCCTGAGGATTAATCATTATCTGATCGGACCACCAAAGCTGGGAGTAGGGGTGCTGAGGGGGCTGCAGCACCCCTACTGACAAGGTGCTGTAACTACAATAAACTGGAGATTTGAAACTCCTTCAACCAAACCCCCCACTTGAGTTACTAACGTCTCCTCACCTGAGATTTGGTGACGGGCGAGGACGAGGGACGAGCTGGACGTCCGTTCTCCACCGTGGCGGCGTCCGCCTGCTTGGTGTCGATCTGAGAAGAAGAAGACGCTGAGTGAGACAGTTTCCTGAACAACTGCCTCTGGTTTCAGTCTCAGTGTTCAGCAGCTGTACCTTGTAGTTGTGAGCACTCAGGTACTTGAAGTGTCCGAAACAGATGTGGGACAGAGAGACCACGATGGTGACGATCAGGACCACCAGAGTGAACATGGAGGTCGCTGTCTCAAAACCTGTCACATTAGCATTAGTTTGCACTTTAAATCAAATCATAACCATCACGACACTTCATCATGGAGCATTCCTTTCATTTTGATCAGGATTTATCTGCTTTGATCAGGTTACTGATTGAGTAGAAAATGTGTCCTAGCGGTGTGTCCAGCAGGGGGCGATGTTTACCTGTGCGTACAGTAGAGAAGAAGAGAAGCCAGAAGAGGCAGAGGATGGGTGCAGCCACCACCTGGGTGACGGCTCCCGAGTGGATCTTCTTGTCCAGTTTGGACGGCAGGTAGGCGTAGTACATGTTGTATCTGTCCACCAGGTGCTTCAGCAGCATGTACATCAGACCTGCAGGGGGGGGGGGCAGTGAGTCACACAGGTGCTTTAATATACTCTGATTAGAGCTGGTACTGCTGACCTGACAAAACCTGAGGAATGGACTGATCTCAAACTCAATACAACCTGACCTGGACTAAAGAGACTGGATCTGGATTCTGACCTCGTTGAGTCACTTTCACACCTGGTGTGTTTCAGAGCTTCAATCTCTCCAGGTCAGTCTGAAGCTGAACATCAGGTGTGAAAGGTTCCTCAGACCAGAAGAGGAGTTCAGGTCCGGATCAAAGTGGACCATGGTTCTGTTGGTGCATTGGAACTAGTTGGAGTACTGTAGTACTGTGGAGTACTCTGGAGCACTGTAGTACTGTGGAGTACTCTGGAGCACTGAAGTACTGTGGAGTACTCTGGAGCACTGTAGTACTGTGGAGTACTCTGGAGCACTGTAGTACTGTGGAGTACTCTGGAGCACTGAAGTACTGTGGAGTACTCTGGAGCACTGAAGTACTGTGGAGTACTCTGGAGCACTGAAGTACTGTGGAGTACTGCTCCTGAAGGTGCTGATGCTGGTAGTGATACCATCATGATGTAACCATTGCAGCCAAATGCTTAAATATTCCCCCCCCCCCGACAAAAACGACGATGTCAGACGCCGTCTACAAACCAATCAGAGTCAAGTATAGGTAGACTCCGCCCACGTAGGTGATGACGTGAAACCAAAACGAACAGATCAGATGAAACGTGGAACAAACACACGAAGCTTCAGACTCAGAGAGAAAACATGAGATCTTAGATTCTGATGTGATTGATTGCACTGGTTCCTAGTACCAGTACATCAGTACTTTGACAGTATTGTACTAGTATCAGTACTCAGTACTCTGACAGTATTGTACTAGTACCAGTACATCAGTACTTTGACAGTATTGTACTAGTATCAGTACATCAGTACTTTGACAGTATTGTACTAGTACCAGTACATCAGTACTTTGACAGTATTGTACTAGTACCAGTACATCAGTACTTTGACAGTATTGTACTAGTACCAGTACATCAGTACTTTGACAGTATTGTACTAGTATCAGTACATCAGTACTTTGACAGTATTGTACTAGTATCAGTACATTGACAGTATTGTACTAGTACCAGTACATCAGTACTTTGACAGTATTGTACTAGTACCAGTACATCAGTACTTTGACAGTATTGTAGTACTGATACTGTGAAACTCATCCTGCTGCTGACAGCGTGAGGACTGACCGAAGGGCACGATGATGGGGCAGGTGATGCTGTACGCCATCACCACCGTGAAGACGTTCATCATCCAGGCGTACGCCACTCCGAACTGGAACTCATAGGCCTGGTGCTGGAGGGACCACACGTCATGACATCATCAGTATAGAATCTCAGCAGCGCCCCCATGAGGCTGACATGTTGATAACAGACAGACGTGACCACAGACGGGGGCTCACCCTCTTGACGTTGCGGCGGTCGGCCGCAGAGCGAGCCAGGCACAGCCGGATCATGTACATGAGCAGCCCCGGGATCCTCAGCAGGTCCATGGCGTTCCCGATGAACGCAGAGGCGATGACATAATTCACGAAGAAAGCTCCGTTGTCAGGAAGGAAGACGCACCTGGAGGAACAAGTTCATCAACCACAGGAAGTAATCACTGCAAGGTTGTTTCAAAATAACAGGTTTTATATTAACTATGTTCAGAAAATCCAACAACAATTTTCAGTGTAATGAAAAACCTGAATGTATAAATGTTCACGGCTCACTCAAATCGGACTTTAGCATCAGCCAAGAACTTTCTATCGAAGAGCCAACGGAAGAAAACATCCAGACTGAAAAAGACAGAGAGAGACGGTTTTAGTTCGGACACCAGAGGTCAAAGGTCACGTCAGATTCTCACAGTCTGAACGTTTCTTCACCTGCTGAGTCCCAGAGAAGGAAGCAGCAGCACCATGAAGATCAGGAAGGTGTAACACTTGTGCATCGTTGTCCTGTTTTCTCCAGACCTGCAAACATATGAGAGGTCAAATCTGGGTCAAAAGGTCAAATCAGGGTCAAAGTAAGTCTTAACGAACGACTTGAGATTCGATGCGAGGCAGATGTGGTTCAAACTTGTCTTGACCCCTGACCTGAGCCCGTGCTAGTTTAACATCACAGTGGTAAAGTCATGTTCCCGTCCGGACCCTGATGAAGATGATGAAGATGATGAAGATGATGAAGAGGAGGTTACCTGGTCCAGTGAGCCTCGAAGAACGCTGAGTAGTAGACGATGGTCGGCAGCAGAGCGGAGAACGCCCAGAGAAGCAGAGTCGGGAAGAACTGAGTGACGATGGGATTCTGGAGAGAGAGTCAGAGTCAGGCTCCGCCCACACAGACACGTTTTCATTTCTAAACTCATCACTGTTGCTATGGTTACGCCAAGCGGATTATTTACAGCCTCTAATTCAGAGACTTGTGTAAACGCTGCTGGTTAGTTTGAAGACTTCAGGGTTGTGTATTCGTCTGGACCAACACACACTGAGACTCACTCAATATCTTATCAGTAAATTAACTTTTTCCACTGAGCCAGTAAAATAATCTGCCAGGTGCGGTGGTCTCAGTGAAGAAGAAGAAGTGTTGCGTTGCATAGAATGAGAAGTTTCCTGTTTCCAGGTGAGCTAGTGTGGACAGAGCTGATTGAGATTGAATCAGTGTGGGCGGAGCCTCTGAGGTTCTGCTCAGACCTGTAACAGCTGCTGGTGCGTTCTTACGTTTAGATACTCGACGGGTTTGGTGACGTTGAACTTGTCCATTGTGGAGATGATGATGGCAGGTGTGGTGAGGAAGAAGAGCAGGAGGAAGAGGATGCAGTTGATGATGAAGCAGCGGATCCACCAGGAGACCCCCCCCAGCGACAGATGCTCCCTGCAGGAACAAACCAGCACACAGCGTCAGCGGATCGGAGGGGGTTGTGTGTTGGGTGTGGTGTGAGGTGGGCGGAGCTTGTGGGAGGAGCTTGTGGACGTACCAGCGGACGTTCTGCGGGTCAGGTGCGTACGAAACGCTCCAGTTGTGAACGTGAAGAACGTCGCTGAACTGAGAGGAGGCCGGCTCCTGGCGACAGCGACAACCCTGAACCTGACAGGCGTTGAAATCTTTCAAAATACTGCGGAGAGGAGGTGGAACCAGATGGAGGGGCGGGGTCACAGAAAGGGGCGGGGTTACAGCAATGTTAATGTCATTTAATACAAACAAATGATGCATGAACTAAGAGGGGGTCAACCAGGGGGCGGGGCTCACATGGCGGTCATGGACTCGTTCTGGAAGGTGACGAAGGCCATGCCCAGCGGCTTGGTGTGCACCTTCTCCTTCTCCTTCCTGTACTCCTCCTTCAGTTTGGACTCTCTCTTGGTGTAGAAGCTCACCGCCTCCTCCTGCACGCAACACATCAGCATGTTACACTTTCATCCTCAGTCAGGTTCTGCATGTTCCTATCTGGGAGCTGTGACCTGCCCTTGACCTGCAGGTGGCGCCAGATGATGGCTGACAGCAGCACTGATAATAAACCTCCTTCTGCAGACTGACTGCAGATGACGTCATCGCCACAAGATGGCAGCCTTCCTATCTGAGATGTTTTAGCTTCACTCTTGTGCGATGGGAGGAAGTGCAGACGTGTCGACCATCTTTATTTACAGTCCACATTCTGCTTAAAAGTGAACAGAACTTTCAGAAAATGTGAAAATCATGTTTGTTGGATGAAAAACTTTGGTCACTTTGTTTGGAAGTTAGCGTTTGTTTAAAATCAAACTTTGAAGAACATGAATATGAGCTGAACCTTGTTCCTCCTGCAGATCTGAACCGAAACAATCAAACTAAAAGTTTAGAAACTGATCCGTCCAGATTCACTGAGACATGTTCTCTTCATGAATCTGAGATGTAAAAGCTGGAGCGTCACCTCCTCGCAGCCGGTGATGGCGCAGCAGCACAGGTGTCCACAGGGTTTGGGGTTGATCATGGTGGGAACGTGTTCCTTCGCCATCAGGTCGGTGAAGAACTTCTTACTGCGCTCCGTCTTCTTCCTGTGAAACACAAACACACGTCTCCTTAGAGCAGCTGCACTGGGATCAGATCCTGTGATACTGAAGGAAGCTTAGAAACATTAAGATTCTGCAGGAGGTTCTGCAGGACTCTGAAGAAGCAGAGGTTTGGTGGTATCCCAGCATGCACTGGGCTCGTCTGTCTCACCTCTCTGCATTCAGAGACATCAGCTTGGCCACGTTGTAGCAGATCCGAGCCTCCAGCACGGTGCAGTTCTCGTACGCCTGTCTGCAAACACACAGAACCAGCTCAAGCCTCTTCAAGGGTCACGGACAACTTCTTCTTCTTCTTCACCAACAAAACTATATCGAACTTTTTATTTTGAATAATGCCGCGTTCTTTTAACCCGTCTAGTTAAACCCAGCTGGGTTGGGCTCCACATTATGAATGGATGTGTCTTATAACCTGCTGTCGTCATATAATCTATAATTATACATCTGTACTGTTTGCTCATCACCACAGGACGATGTGATCCATGAACTTACTCAAAGTGCTGCTTGATCTGACTCTCCTCAGCGTACTTAGAGATGCAGTTAATGAATAAAGTGCGTTTCACCTGCAAGACAGAAAACTGGGATTAAACCGTGAACACGTGTGAGAGTTGGAGGAGCAGCAGGAGTGAGACGTGGTCTCCTCCGTGTCCTGAGGACTCGTACCAGGTCGTCCTCCTTGTAGTGCATCTTGGACGTGTGTCTCCTCATGCTGTAGACGGTCAGGAGCAGATACATGAAGGCGAACGAGGTGTGGAGCCACAGCAGATTCGTCCTGAACACAACAGTCATTTCATTTAAAAACATCTTGAAATCGTTAGTTCAAACCCACAGACTTTCAAACGCTGGAGCCAAGCTAACAGTTTCCCTCTGCTTCAAGTCTTTGTGCTAAGCTATGCTGACAGTTTCCCTCTGCTTCAAGTCTTTGTGCTAAGCTATGCTGCCAGTTTCCCTCTGCTTCAAGTCTTTGTGCTAAGCTATGCTGACAGTTTCCCTCTGCTTCAAGTCTTTGTGCTAAGCTATGCTAACAGTTTCCCTCTGCTTCAAGTCTTTGTGCTAAGCTAGGCTGAACATACACTTATCCCATTAACGCCAGTTTTCTGCTTTGACGTATTCTTTAATTGTTGTTAAGCTCTTGTCATGGAACTCAACTATTCCTTTGAATGTTTAACATTAAAATCTCCCAAAGGCTCACAGGCCATAAACTCTTCCATTATATTCTGGATCTGATAACTAGCAATGATCACATGGTCACATCTGGGCCAATCAGCAGCCCCCGTCTTCCTTAGCAGCTCCAGCACGGTGACTGTGGACTCACCCAGACTGAAGGTTGGCTATCGTGGTGCGTCCGAAGCTGTAAGCGTTGTTTTCTGGAACAAAGACCAGAAGAAGTCAGGAAACACGTTAGAACTGAAACTGCTCATTTCTTCTTCAGGTGAAGCTCGAAATTTAAATGATATTTTCCTTTCAGAAATCAACAGTGGACAAAACAAGCTAAACTTTAAGTTTCCGTAGCAGCAGGAGTTTTGGGTCATTTCACATGTTCGGACTGACGAGTGAATCACGACTCTACTGAAACACAGAGCTACAGGTTCTGACCACACTGATCCAGGTTCTACTAAAACCACGTCTACCACCAGACTCACACAGAGCACCTGTCGTTACCTTCTTCAGAAGGAGGTCCTGGTACTCCTTGGCTTAGGAACGCATCTTTACTGATAATTCTGACTAAAACCAACCAGACGAGAACACAGTGAGAGACAGCTCCAGAGTCCACAGGTTCTGTCCGGCTGCTGAGGAAATCTCTGAGCTGCGTTTAAAGAGACATGTCTTTGAACTGACTGCCCCCCCACAGGTGAGGTGCAGGTGGTCTTACCCAGCAGGTCTCCAGAGAAGTTGACGGGCAGGACGATGCCGACGGAGAGGACTCCCACTACGACCAGCAGGCCGATGATGTGGCGCTGGAAGGAAAGGTAGTGAACAGCATCCTCCCCACACTTCTCTCTGATCTCCTCATCCCTGCAGGAGGACCAATCCAAACATGACACTAATGAAACGTTGAAACACACAACATGAAGCTTCCTGCCACCAGGGGGCATCTCAGGCACAACCACAGAGTTATGCATCATAACAAATGTGACTTCAAACTGGATAAAAAGTCACTTTTTAATCCTCTGACAAACAAAACGCTGACTCATGCACAAAGAGGATATGACGCCACCAACAGGCCACCAGAGGAAACGTTACCTTGATTAAAAACTACAGGTTTGAAAACACAAAGTAAGAACGAGTGAGCTACATATAAATCACAGGTCGGATGATTCCAGATGAGAAAGAGAAGCTTGAACCTTTGACTCACTTGATTCTGAAGATGGCCGTCAGCCACGAGCAGAAGCCCTGCAGGTCGGAGCACATGAAGCACAAAGTGAAGATCTCAAACAAACATGTTCTACTCATTTACAGTTGAGTCAGATTAAGGACAGTTTTTGTTTTGTTTCATTTGTGTTTGTGTGGGCGGAGCTTCAGCCGATGACCCATGGTCTCAGGTTGACCTCCTGCTCAGTGTTAAACTGGATTATCATTTATCAGATTAAAAACAGAAAACCTGCTAAATCCACTTTCACTGGTCCGACACACAACAAACACACACTTTACACAAAACGTCTCAACATGAAGAGACGGACTGACACTGCAGCAAGTGTTGTTCAACTTTATGAACATCAAACTACAAACGTCTTATTCTCCAGTTTACATCTGCACCACCAGAGGGCGCTGCACCATCACCAGAGTGGCATGGAGGCTCATTACAGCCACACAAAAGAAAAAGTCTTTTTAGTTTGAAAAATCAACATTACGTGATCAATAATCTCAATGTTGACGAATCTTTCAGTTTCCTTGTTTCAGTTTTCTGGTATGAAAACTTTAATTTGACATAATAAACGAAGCAGTAAAGATGTGCATTTATGTTTATATTTTACATAAGGCTATTATTTGTACTCTTATTTCAAGTAATATATATATATATATATATTTGTTCAAATATCTGTATGTGAAATGTGTCCCTCTAGTATCTGTATCAGTGTGTGTCTCCACTCAGCCAGTGATCAGCCGATGATGATGATGAAGAGGAGGAGAAGTGACGAAGGTCCTTACGTTGTCTCTCTGGTCGAAGTCCACGGAGCTGGAGACGGACGTGAGGCGCTCGTAGCGGTCGGGCGTTTCTGAGTGCATTGCCGAGGCAACACTGTGGAGACACACAGGAAGGAGTCAGGTGACTGTTAGCTGTTAGCATGTAGCCACTGTGACCTTTGACCTCCACGCTGACTGAGGCTAGCTCCTCCGACACGAGACACTGAGGGAGCTAACAGGAAGTAGAATAGATGCTAGGACAGACAGAGCTGTCCAACAGTCCAGATGTGGATCCTGATGTTAGCGTGTTGCTTCAGACTCGGAGACGGACGTTAGCATTTCATCACGTCTCAGGACAAATCTTTCTGAGCGGCCATCTTGAGTTTTGATGATGACTAGGAACTCACATGTGGGATTAGCTAACATGCTAACTAGCACGTCACGTGGTTACAAGTCACTGAGCTAGCAACACAAACAGCCGTTACCTTTTCACCGGCTCATAGTTATTTCTGTCTCGTCTTCGGCTGAGTTAACATTCAAGTGGAGAGAAGTGTGGAGCAGTGTTAGCATCAAATCTGTTAGCATAGCATCAGTTAGCATCACATTACAGAAACGGATCCAGATCCTGGGGGGGGGGGGTTACTGGTGCCACAGATGAGCCTTTTCATGACGGATAAAGAAACGAAACTGTCAGTAAGAGAGCGGCAGTCGTTTTCCTCTGAGTGAGACGAGGAAGTGACGTACAGCCGCAGAGGTCATGTGATCATGTGACAATGTGATCATGTGATCATGTGATCATGTGACAATGTGATCATGTGATCATGTGATCATGTGATAACACAGAGGCTGTCACTCGTCTGCGATCACTCATGTACGTCCTCCGGAGAAAGATCGGAGAATCTCCGGAGCTCCGTGCATGACTGAAAGCAGCAAAACATCAAATAATCTGCTCTAAAGTTTGTATTCTGTTAATCTGTAATAACACAACAAACACACACGTGCTTCAGTTGAATGTTGTGTGTTGGATTTCATCCCTGCCTGTAGGGGGCAGCGCAGCCACTCTACACTGTCAATCTTACATTCGTGACAAGATTGGCTTTTCATTAATACACAACATCCATTTGGTGAGTGGCACAAATAACCCCCCAAACACACACACACACACACACACACTGAAAGGAAGAAGGAGGAGGAGTTTGTTAGTTCACCAATCAGAGAGCAGAACCCTGTTAATGAAACCAGAAGAAGAGGAAGATGTTAGCAGACAAACCAAACACGGAGGAAGCAGCAACATACTATTCCCGTTCCTCCACGCTGCTGAAACGCTTCTTTAGTCTTCAGGACGAGAAACAGAAAAACAAAACGCTGCTGTGAGAGAGACATGTGGCTGAGAGGACGACAACACAACAGCAACACAACAGCAACACAAACTCTGACGGTTCATACAGAAGAAGAATCCAACAACAGTCAGATTAGACCTGACTGAGTACAGGTCTGAAGGACTGAAGGACTAACTGAGTAGAGGTCTGAAGGACTGAAGGACTAACTGAGTAGAGGTCTGAAGGACTGAAGGACTAACTGAGTAGAGGTCTGAAGGACTGAAGGACTAACTGAGAAGAGGTCTGAAGGACTGAAGGACTGACTGAGTAGAGGTCTGAAGGACTGAAGGACTAACTGAGTAGAGGTCTGAAGGACTGAAGGACTAACTGAGAAGAGGTCTGAAGGACTGAAGGACTGACTGAGTAGAGGTCTGAAGGACTGAAGGACTGACTGAGAAGAGGTCTGAAGGACTGAAGGACTAACTGAGGAGAGGTCTGAAGGACTGACTGAGTAGAGGTCTGAAGGACTGAAGGACTGAAGGACTGAAGGACTAACTGAGTAAAGGTCTGAAGGACTGAAGGACTAACTGAGGAGAGGTCTGAAGGACTGAAGGACTGACTGAGTAGAGGTCTGAAGGACTGAAGGACTGACTGAGTAGAGATCTGAAGGACTGAAGGACTAACTGAGGAGAGGTCTGAAGGACTGACTGAGTAGAGGTCTGAAGGACTGAAGGACTGACTGAGTACAGGTCTGGAGGACTGAAGGACTAACTGAGGAGAGGTCTGAAGGACTGACTGACTAGAGGTCTGAAGGACTGAAGGACTAACTGAGTACAGGTCTGAAGGACTGAAGGACTAACTGAGTAGAGGTCTGAAGGACTGAAGGACTAACTGAGTAGAGGTCTGAAAGACTGAAGGACTAACTGAGTAGAGGTCTGAAGGACTGAAGGACTAACTGAGAAGAGGTCTGAAGGACTGACTGAGTAGAGGTCTGAAGGACTGAAGGCCAAACTGAGTAGAGGTCTGAAGGACTGAAGGACTGACTGAGTAGAGGTCTGAAGGACTGAAGGACTAACTTAGTAGAGGTCTGAAGGACTGACTGAGTAGAGGTCTGAAGGACTAACTGAGTAGAGGTCTGAAGGACTGAAGGACTAACTGAGTACAGGTCTGAAGGTCTGAAGGACTAACTGAGTACAGGTCTGAAGGACTGAAGGACTAACTGAGTAGAGGTCTGAAGGACTGAAGGACTAACTGAGTAGAGGTCTGAAGGACTGAAGGACTAACTGAGTAGAGGTCTGAAGGACTGAAGGACTAACTGAGTACAGGTCTGAAGGACTGAAGGACTAACTGAGTAGAGGTCTGAAGGACTGAAGGACTGACTGAGTAGAGGTCTGAAGGACTGAAGGACTAACTGAGTACAGGTCTGAAGGACTGAAGGACTGACTGAGTAGAGGTCTGAAGGACTGAAGGACTAACTGAGTAGAGGTCTGAAGGACTAACTGAGTAGAGGTCTGAAGGACTGAAGGACTAACTGAGTAGAGGTCTGAAGGACTGAAGGACTAACTGAGTAGAGGTCTGAAGGACTGAAGGACTGACTGAGTAGAGGTCTGAAGGACTGAAGGACTAACTGAGTAGAGGTCTGAAGGACTGAAGGACTGAAGGACTAACTGAGTAGAGGTCTGAAGGACTGAAGGACTAACTGAGTAGAGCACCGAGGATCTAAAGGACAAACAGGATGAAGGACTGAAGGACTGAAGGACTGAAGGACTGAAGGACTAACTGAGTAGAGGTCTGAAGGACTGAAGGACAAACTGAGTAGAGGTCTGAAGGACTGAAGGACAAACTGAGTAGAGGTCTGAAGGACTGACTGAGTAGAGGTCTGAAGGACTGAAGGACTAACTGAGTAGAGCACCGAGGATCTAAAGGACTAATGTTCTAAATAACTGAAAGAAGGTCTGAACTAACAACTTGTCTTCTGAGATGGACGGACACCACTGAAGAGGGATCTGGACCACGAGACCTTTATGAGGTCCAGAACTGTTTCTGACCTCCACACATTTGGAATCGTGAAAGCTGTTTACCTGTCGGCGTCGGTGACCAGCGCCAGGCGGCCATAGTCCCACGCCACCTTCCGCAGGATAGAGAAGACGAAGAGCAGCACCTGGAGAGAAAGACGGAGACTTCCTGTTAGACCTCTCCTGGTGGCCGAGAGGTCAAAGGTCACAGAAACACAATACAACGAAATGTCGACCTTCACTGTCGATGGCAACAACAAAACAGCAGTTCCCAGAATGCAACACTGTTTTGGTGCGTGTGGAGTGGCGGGCGTGACTCACCAGGAAGCACATGAAGTCCAGGGCGAGCACGGTGGGCACGCCCCCGAACGACAGGCCCTGCAGCACCGTGCTGCGGATACGAGCAGAGTAACAGTAATCCTTGGACTCGCTGTTGGCCGAGCAGTTCTCCTGACCGCCACACGTCTGGCCGCCGCCAAAGATCGCCATGGTAACGATCAGCACCCTGAGCATGCTCACTGCAGCATTGCTGCTGAGAACCTGAGGGAGGAGAACGTTAAGCATCATGTTACAGAGAGCACTTCTGGAAACCTTCAATATCACTAAAAGTACAACATATGTATTTATATTTTTTATTGGATTATATTAGTGCTATTTCTATTATTTTCATTTGGGAGATTTATTTATTTTTATCTGCAATAATATATTTTTACTTCAAATCATTTTTCACTTTAATTAAAATCTTAATGTGAAGTAGAAAAAAACAGTTAAAGTACAATGAGCTCAAATTATTTCGGTTCAGGAAATTAAAGTATTATTTTCATCTTGAGGTTGAAAGGATGAAAAAAATCATTAAACTTTTAATCAGTTTCTTTTTCTGCATCAGGTAGAAATGATCAGTTAAAGGATCAGTTCACGTCCGTTGATGATTGAGTGAAGCAGCCGGGGAAAGAAACATGGCCGACTTGCTGCTGACTTCAGCATGGAAAGACTACATTTCCCAGCATGCCTCAGCTGCAGAGAGCTTCCTCCCTCGGTGACCTGCTGATCCCGTTGCCATGACTGCAGCTCCTGACCCAGTTTTTACGCCTCAGTGGACGTTTGTCACGAAGCACAAGTGACGGAGCTGCGGTCTGTGACATCATCACTACGCTCCTGACTTGAGAGACCCCACCCCCCACCCTCCCCACCCCCCCCACCCCCCCTCGTAGTCATCAGTTTATCTGGAACAAAGTGTTTTAACGAAGATTCTCTTCTGGTCTTTGTTAATCCAGGGATCACGGTTTGTTGCCGTGGAGACGGTCGATGATGGTAGATTCATTTAACAGCTTCACTCTACATGTCACTCACACGTTGAGCTGTTCCCGGTTATTCTGTCCTTTTAACCTGGGGGGGGGGGGAGGTATTAGATCTGTAGTTTAAAATCTAGAGGCTCCAGCAGAGATGAATCTACTGCATGGATCCATGCACTATCACACACAGCCACCAGGGGCAGTGCAGATACCTCAGCATGCAGTCCAGGGATCAAACCCCCAACGCTCTGGGTGGTGGACCACCCGCTCTCCCTCCTGAGTAGGGATGTCACGAGAACCAATACTTACGATACCTGTCGATACTAAGATAACAAAACACAGACGATGCCCATTTTTTGAAGCACCGTAGGCACCGTGAGCTTCGATGCCAGCAGCTGTTAGCAACTTAGCATTAGCATCAGTCCACGTTTACATTCAGAAAACCAAGACGGCAACTGCGGCTGCAGCGTTCGCTCCACCTCGACTTGTTTATTAAAAAGGCACAAAGAGTCGTGTATGGAAGTATTTTGCGTTTGACGCCGGGTTTACACCGGACACGGAAGCAACGCCGCCGCGCTAATCCTTAGCACGCCAGCACTTGGTTATTTACACCGGAAGCTGAAGCGGTGGGGACCCGCACAAAGGTTTCACATGGGAGTGGATGGGAGCCAGCTGTTATCTAAGGCTTGGTGCTGCGCTGACGCGTCGCTTTGGCGTCGCTTCAGCGTCCGGTGTAAACCCGGCGTGAGGCAGATGACCGTGGTATTATCATTTAATGCATAACGTGTCTCACAACAAAGCGTCACTCACATGCGTTCCCAACTACCGTATAACCCTCAGTATATGCGCAAGCACATTGAACTACCGTATATGACATTAACAACATCCAAAGAATGCACTTTTTTTTTACCGTGGTATCGAAATTGGCATCGAGAATCGTGTTATTTTACTGGTATTGGCACCGACTAGTGAATTTTTGGTATCGTGACACCCCTACTAGTGAGCCACAGCCCAGTTTCACCTCCACCTCTGTTCTCATCTTCTTCCTCTGCAGCTCCACAGAGGCTGAGATGGATTAGCCCGTTAGCAAACCTACGAATGCTAAAGATACTTCATGTGATTCTGTTGAACCTGTGGGACTCTACGTCCATTTGTTCAGTTTTACGATCACAGTCTGAAGTTTACAGATTAGTAA
Organism: Limanda limanda; assembly: GCF_963576545.1. Classification (NCBI taxonomy): domain Eukaryota; kingdom Metazoa; phylum Chordata; class Actinopteri; order Pleuronectiformes; family Pleuronectidae; genus Limanda; species Limanda limanda. The sequence continues at coordinate 493,848 of NC_083637.1, read as the reverse complement.
TACCATAGAAGCTCCGCCCACTGACCAATCAACTCATTTGAAACGTGACGTCAGTGTTCCGAGAGGATCCCGTCGAGCTGCTGTGAAAACATCTTCTTGGGTTCTGGATGTTTGTTCTCCTCTGATTTGTATTAAACATCAGGTGGATCCTCGTGGTGAAGTATGAGGATCCACTGTCAGTCAAACTTCTCCATATCTGTGATTGGCCAAACAGTAAACCCCGCCCCTTTTATGTACGCGCTCATGATTTGTTTGCCTGTGATGGGCTTGTCGACCAATGGGAGCACAGCTCTGTGCAGGAGGTGACAACAGGTTTATGAATGTAATGACGTTGCTGGAGCGACAAGGTGGAAACCAGAGAAGACAGAAGCATCAGACTCTGTGTTTACACTCTTGTCCTTGTCCCAGGAAGTGAGCTGCGAGCACATGTTGTGAAAGACGGACAGTGATTGGTCGAGGAGCAACTTGTCATCTGTCGTGCATCTCACACCCGACAGGGGAGGAATCTGTGTGAGGAGCATTCCACCTATCAGCATCATTCACAGAACCCGCCCCCCTCGTGGTCATGATGCAGCACCAGCAGCATGACTCATCTGAATCCCACACACACACACACACACACACACACACACAGACACACACACACTTGTGCTGCTGTGACATCACTGTTTCACAAAACGGAGAAAAATCGAACGATCACAAACATCCAGACGCTGAAGAACAGAATGCAGCCACAGATAGCGTGTGTGTGTGTCTGTGTGTGTGTGTGTGTGTGTCTGTGTGTGTGTGTGTGTGTGTGTGATCTTGTCACTGTTGCTGACAGAACATCAGCTCTTATCTCAACGAACATGATTCAGTTTGTTTGGTGAATGGTTTTGTATTAAAAGCTCTTTTCTAGTCTTGACGACTCAAAGCTCTTTACAGTTTCACATTCACACACACATTCACACATACAACATTCACACACACAACATTCACACACACATTCACACACACAACATTCACACAGTGCATCTATGAGCAGCACTTTGTTGTTCTATGAGAGGCAGTTTAGGGTTCAGCATCTTGTGCAAGGTCACACTGAAACAGAGACATGTTGTGTTGAGGTGACATGTTGTGTTGAGGTGACATGTTGTGTTGAGGTGACATGTTGTGTTGAGGTGACATTTTGTGTTGAGGTGACATGTTGTGTTGAGGTGACATGTTGTGTTGAGGTGACATGTTGTGTTGAGGTGACATGTTGTGTTGAGGTGACATGTTGTGTTGAGGTGACATGTTGTGTTGAGGTGGCATGTTGTGTTGAGGTGACATGTTGTTTTGAGGTGACATGTTGTGTTGAGGTGACATGTTGTGTTGAGGTGACATGTTGTGTTGAGGTGACATGTTGTGTTGAGGTGACATGTTGTGTTGAGGTGACATGTTGTGTTGTGTGCTCTCATACCAGAGTCGTGGTTGGATATCAGAGCTTAAAGAGCCTCAGGTTTGGGGGCGTGTCTGTTTGATTGACACACAGACTCTCTGATGATTGACAGCCAGCAGTTGAGTGATGTCACTAATGAAGGAAAGACAGTGCTACTCTGCTGCTGTTGGAACAGGAAGTGATGTCAGTGCTGCTCTGCTGCTGCTGGAACAGGAAGTGATGTCAGTGCTACTCTGCTGCTGCTGGAACAGGAAGTGATGTCAGTGCTGCTCTGCTGCTGCTGGAACAGGAAGTGAGCGTGAGGAACCTCTTCCCTCTCAGACTGTGGGAACACATTTTATTGAACTGCAGGATAATTAAATTCAGAGACAACTGTGGGGTCCTCAATCTATTTAATTTAACAGAATTATATTTTTAAATGATTAAAAGCAGCTCTACATAGAAAGGAACATATTAATAACACACAGAGCTGTCGGCCAATAAACCAGAGGGTGAGAACTTGTGTTTGGAAAGATCACAGATCTATAGAATCTAGATCAGTGGATCCGTCCCACAGCTTCACGTAGAATTTAAACATTTAGAGCTTCTGCTGCTGTTAGAGGTGGTCGTGACATCTGTAAATCCGAGTTAGGAACCATTAGGACAGAGGTTGCTGGGGGGGGGGGGCTGAAGGCTCTGGACATTTCACTACTAATGGGGGGGGCACTTGGAGAAAGTGGCGTGTTCCTCAGGCGGTGTAACTGTGGTGGTTGTTTAATAACCACAGTAAACTGTAATAATTCATAAAGACGTTTTCTCTCTGAGTCTGAAGCTTCATGTGTTTGATGTTTCCTTTGATCTGCTGGTTTCACTTTGTACTTTATGGTCTAAAGAATCGAGTCTGACAAACGTCCTGTGGTCATCACCTACGTGGGCGGAGTCTACCTATACTTGACTCTGATTGGTTTGAAGACGGCGCCTGAAGTGTGCGTGTTGTCAGGTGGTGGTGGGGGGGGTTGTAGTAGTCTTTCTGTTTGAATGGAGAAAATGAATGAAGCTTCATTTAGTTGCCACGGTAACATGATGATGTATCACTAGCAGGTTCAGTACTCTAGTACTCCACAGTACTAAGTTACTGCACAGTACTAAGTTACTGCACAGTACTAAGTTACTCCACAGTACTAAGGTACTCCACAGTACTCCACAGTACTAAAGTACTCCACAGTACTAAGGTTCTCCACAGTACTCCACAGTACTAAGGTACTCCACAGTACTAAGGTTCTCCACAGTACTCCACAGTACTAAGGTACTCCACAGTACTCCACAGTACTAAGGTACTCCACAGTACTAAGGTACTCCACAGTACTAAGGTACTCCACAGTACTCCACAGTACTAAAGTCCCACAGTACTCCACAGTAGTAAGGTACTCCACAGTACTACAGTCCCACAGTACTCCACAGTACTCCACAGTACTACAGTACTACAGTACTACAGTACTCCACAGTACTCCACAGTACTACAGTCCTCCACAGTACTACAGTACTACAGTACTCCACACTAGTTCAAATGCACCAACTGAACGTCCTTGTGGACATATCGTCGGAGGTGAAGACTGCTGCTTCTTCTTCTTCTAATGTTTAATTCTGTCTCTACTTCCTGTGATTGGTCCAAAGCTCCGAACCAACAGAACCAGGTTCCGTTGGCTCCGGACCCAGAACCCGTCTCCTGCTCTGAGGAACCGTTCTGACGTTCAGCTTCAGACGGAACCAGATGTGAAAGTTCTCAGGAGTTGAATGTTTGTTTTTCTGATTTACATGAAACTTCATCTCATGTTTAACTATGTTTTTATTCATTGATACATTTCAGGTGAAAAACCTTCACGTTAAAACTGATCTTTACGACTAAACGTTCTTATTTGTATATGAATTAGAGTTTGTGATTCATAATTAGCATCAACATCTTCCATCGCTCATTGAGATTGTGGACGAGAGGTTGGTGGAAGGTGGAGGAACCAGGTGGAGGGACCAGGTGGAGGAACAAGCTGGAGGAACCAGGTGGAGGAACAAGCTGGAGGAACAAGCTTGAGGAACAAGCTGGGGGAACCAGCTGGAGGGACCAGGTGGAGGAACCAGGTGGAGGAACAAGCTGGAGGAACCAGGTGGAGGAACAAGCTGGAGGAACAAGCTGGGGGAACCAGCTGGAGGGACCAGGTGGAGGAACCAGGTGGAGGAACAAGCTGGAGGAACCAGGTGGAGGAACAAGCTGGAGGAACAAGCTGGAGGAACCAGCTGGAGGGACCAGGTGGAGGAACCAGGTGGAGGAACAAGCTGGAGGAACAAGCTGGAGGAACAAGCTGGAGGAACCAGGTGGAGGAACCAGGTGGAGGAACAAGCTGGAGGAACCAGCTGGAGGAACAAGGTGGAGGAACCAGGTGGAGGAACCAGGTGGAGGAACAAGGTGGAGGAACAAGCTGGAGGAACAAGCTGGAGGAACCAGGTGGAGGAACCAGGTGGAGGAACAAGGTGGAGGAACCAGCTGGAGGAACAAGCTGGAGGGACCAGGTGGAGGAACCAGGTGGAGGAAGGACAGATGGAGCCGCGGCCTGCAGGCCGGACCGAGCCAGCCGCATCCCCGCGTTTAACCCGGGACACGGGAGGCTGACCCGGGTTAAAGCCACATTATAGCTGCGACGCACGCACGCAGACACACACACGCACAGCTAGATGCGTCCTCTGCGCACACATTACATAACCTCACACACACACGCACCCACACGCACATACACGCACCCCCCCCCCTGGATGATGCAGCCCGGCTGCAGCCTCCGCCAGGCCGCACAGCAGCAGCCTCACCGCGGCCTGGCGGAGGCTCATCTGCCGCTGAGCACATCCAACAAAGCCGCCTTATGATAAACCGCAGAATAAAGCTGGTAATAAATAAACCAATTAGAATAAAGCCGGTACCTGAGCCTCCTCTTCCTCCTCCTCCTCCTCCTCTTCCTCCGCTCGATGAGAGATTCCTCCGGAGAAGAAGGTGAAACCCGCTGGAGCCTCCGGGCGACGCGAGCTGCTTCAGGCCGAGCAGCGAGCCCCGAGCCCCGGCTCGCACCCCGGCTCGCACCGCGACTCTCCCCCGAGCACCGAGCGTCTCCGCCGGCAGACCTCCCGCTGCGTCCCGCTGCTGCTCCGCCGGTGTCCGTGGCAAAATGGAGCAGGTGTCCCCGAGCAGAGGGAGGAGCTGCACCGCCGCGCAGCGCCGACAGGGGGCGACACACAGAGGAATACATCATGTGATGGAACTGCTCGAGCAATAATCTACAGCTTCTGTTCCAAGACGTGAAATAATGAGTCATAATAATATGTCTGGGAATATAGAATAAAATAATATTATTGTAAAACAGATCATTTAAAATAGTGATACTTATGTATGTTATGTTATGTAATGTATTATACTTATGAATATGTATTCACAGAAATGCTCAAAGAGATAAAAATGTATTTAAATGATATGAATTACTTTAATATTCTTATCATTGAACCACAAAACCCTTGTTGTGAAACGCTTGTGACGAACAGGCGTGTAATCCTCAGTGATGTCCGACCAGCAGGGGGCAGCACTGACCTGCTGCCCCCGCTGGAAGGGAACATCATGTGCAGGGACGTGCACAGACATGTTGGGGGGCGGGGCTCAAGTGAGAAAAAGGGCACTTCACATAATAATTAATAAAGTTAAATCATAATACACCAGACACCAGGAGTCACCAGGAGACACCAGGAGTCACCAGGAGACACCAGGAGACATCAGGAGTCACCAGGAGTCACCGGGAGTCACCGGGAGACACCAGGAGACACCGGGAGACACAAGGAGACACCAGGAGACACCAGGAGTCACAAGGAGACACCAGGAGACACCGGGAGTCACCAGGAGACACCAGGAGACACCGGGAGACACCAGGAGACACCAGGAGACACCAGGAGACACCAGGAGACACCGGGAGACACCAGGAGTCACAAGGAGACACCAGGAGACACCGGGAGACATCAGGAGTCACCGGGAGACACCTGGAGTCACCGGGAGACACCAGGAGACACCAAGAGTCACCAGGAGACACCAGGAGACACCAGGAGTCACCAGGAGTCACCAGGAGTCACAAGGAGACACCGGGAGACACCGGGAGACACCGGGAGACACCAGGAAACACCAGGAGTCACAAGGAGACACCAGGAGACACCAGGAGCCACCAGGAAACATCAGGAGACACCAGGAGACACCAGGAGTCACCAGGAGTCACCAGGAGACACCAGGAGTCACCAGGAGTCACCAGGAGTCACCAGGAGACACCAGGAGACACCAGGAGTCACAAGGAGACACCAGGAGACACCAGGAGTCACCAGGAGACACCGGGAGTCACCAGGAGACACCGGGAGTCACCGGGAGACACCGGGAGACACCGGGAGTCACCGGGAGACACCAGGAGACACCAGGAGTCACAAGGAGACACCGGGAGAGACCGGGAGACACCGGGAGACACCAGGAAACACCAGGCGTCACAAGGAGACACCAGGAGACACCAGGAGTCACCAGGAGACACCAGGAGTCACCAGGAGACACCAGGAGACACCAGGAGTCACCAGGAGACACCAGGAGTCACCAGGAGACACCAGGAGACACCAGGAGTCACCAGGAGTCACCAGGAGTCACAAGGAGACACCGGGAGACACCGGGAGACACCGGGAGACACCAGGAAACACCAGGAGTCACAAGGAGACACGAGGAGACACCAGGAGACACCAGGAAACACCAGGAGCCACCAGGAGACACCAGGAGTCACCAGGAGACACCAGGAGTCACCAGGAGTCACCAGGAGTCACCAGGAGACACCAGGAGTCACAAGGAGACACCAGGAGTCACAAGGAGACACCAGGAGTCACCAGGAATCACAAGGAGACACCGGGAGACACCAGGAGTCACAAGGAGACACCGGGAGACACCGGGAGTCACCAGGAGATACCAGGAGACACCAGGAGTCACAAGGAGACACCAGGAGACACCGGGAGTCACCAAGAGACACCAGGAAACACCAGGAGTCACAAGGAGACAACAGGAGACACCAGGAGTCACCAGGAGACACCGGGAGTCACCAGGAGACACCGGGAGTCACCGGGAGACACCGGGAGACACCAGGAGACACCAGGAGTCACAAGGAGACACCGGGAGAGACCGGGAGACACCGGGAGACACCAGGAAACACCAGGAGTCACAAGGAGACACCAGGAGACACCAGGAGTTACCAGGAAACACCAGGAGTCACCAGGAGACACCAGGAGACACCAGGAGTCACCAGGAGTCACCAGGAGACACCAGGAGTCACCAGGAATTACAAGGAGACACCAGGAGACACCAGGAGACACCAGGAGTCACAAGGAGTCACCGGGAGACACCAAGAGACACCAGGAGACACCAGGAGTCACCAGGAGACACAAGGAGACACCGGGAGACACCGGGAGACACGGGGAGACACCAGGAAACACCAGGAGTCACAAGGAGACACCAGGAGACACCAGGAGTCACCAGGAAACACCAGGAGTCACCAGGAGACACCAGGAGTCACCAGGAGTCAAAAGGAGACACCAGGAGACACCAGGAGACACCAGGAGTCACAAGGAGACACCAGGAGACACCAGGAGACACCAGGAGACACCAGGAGTCACAAGGAGTCTAGTGGTGATTTTAGCCTGAAATTTCTGGTGGGGCAATTTTGTATGACGTCATGTCACCGTCACAAAAATAGAGGCAGCTGATTTTTATAAGCAGTAGGCCTATATAGACCAGGGAGATATACCCAGTGGTGGGAAGTAACGAAGTAGAAATACTACTGTACTTAAGTCGATTTTTCACATATCTGTACTTTACTTGAGTATTTATTTTCCTGACGACTTTTTACTTTTACATCCAGGCAGTTACAAAATACAGCTAATACACACAAAAGGTTCATGTCTCCAGGAGCCACCAGGAGACACCAGGAGTCACCAGGAGACACCAGGAGTCACCAGGAGTCACCAGGAGTCACCAGGAGACACCAGGAGTCACAAGGAGACACCAGGAGTCACAAGGAGACACCAGGAGTCACCAGGAATCACAAGGAGACACCGGGAGACACCAGGAGTCACAAGGAGACACCGGGAGACACCGGGAGTCACCAGGAGATACCAGGAGACACCAGGAGTCACAAGGAGACACCGGGAGACACCGGGAGTCACCAAGAGACACCAGGAAACACCAGGAGTCACAAGGAGACAACAGGAGACACCAGGAGTCACCAGGAGACACCGGGAGTCACCAGGAGACACCGGGAGTCACCGGGAGACACCGGGAGACACCAGGAGACACCAGGAGTCACAAGGAGACACCGGGAGAGACCGGGAGACACCGGGAGACACCAGGAAACACCAGGAGTCACAAGGAGACACCAGGAGACACCAGGAGTTACCAGGAAACACCAGGAGTCACCAGGAGACACCAGGAGACACCAGGAGTCACCAGGAGTCACCAGGAGACACCAGGAGTCACCAGGAATTACAAGGAGACACCAGGAGACACCAGGAGACACCAGGAGTCACAAGGAGTCACCGGGAGACACCAAGAGACACCAGGAGACACCAGGAGTCACCAGGAGACACAAGGAGACACCGGGAGACACCGGGAGACACGGGGAGACACCAGGAAACACCAGGAGTCACAAGGAGACACCAGGAGACACCAGGAGTCACCAGGAAACACCAGGAGTCACCAGGAGACACCAGGAGTCACCAGGAGTCAAAAGGAGACACCAGGAGACACCAGGAGACACCAGGAGTCACAAGGAGACACCAGGAGACACCAGGAGACACCAGGAGACACCAGGAGTCACAAGGAGTCTAGTGGTGATTTTAGCCTGAAATTTCTGGTGGGGCAATTTTGTATGACGTCATGTCACCGTCACAAAAATAGAGGCAGCTGATTTTTATAAGCAGTAGGCCTATATAGACCAGGGAGATATACCCAGTGGTGGGAAGTAACGAAGTAGAAATACTTTGTTACTGTACTTAAGTCGATTTTTCACATATCTGTACTTTACTTGAGTATTTATTTTCCTGACGACTTTTTACTTTTACATCCAGGCAGTTACAAAATACAGCTAATACACACAAAAGGTTCATAAACCGACAAACCGACGAGGTGCTGCTGACAAAGGCTAAAGGTAAAGACTGGTTTGGGTGATGAGGGAGGTGGGATCAGGTGCGTGGCCGAGGACGGACGCTGAGGAACAAGTGGAATTTTGGAAAGAAAAATGACAAATTGAAGAAACGTGCAGGGACATCAGGTGGAGACATGGAGAAGGGCAGGTCGGGGGAGAGGACACAGAACATATGGCCAGGAAGTGGGGCTGGTTATATATATATAAAGGC
>NC_083637.1:472500-480000 GCF_963576545.1 Limanda limanda | reverse complement strand
GGAAACTAATCCGACTTGACTCTGGATTCAGAGACTGAGCTCAGAGTTCAACAGCGACATGTGAACCTGACAGTGGACGACATATTGTTAGTATATTACTTTTATTACTATTATTATATCTATTATTAGTGGTGTTATCATCAGAAGCTCCACGATGAGCTGGAGGCTGTCCCAGCTGAAGCTGCATGTTGACACTGGTTGTGTTTTCAGGAACTATCTGTAACTTGCTCTTGCACAACAGTGATGTTGTGTATCCAGACACAACAGTGATGTTGTGTATCCAGACACCACAGTGATGTTGTGTATCCAGACACAACAGTGATGTTGTGTATCCAGACACAGAACACGAGTCCCCTCATCATGGCCTCATGTTCTGGTTCTGGAGACTGGGATGGAAATCTGAAAACACAAGAGGCTGGACACACCCACTTTGTCTTTGTGTATCTGACTCGGGTCTTTCTGCAGAAAGGATGAACACAGAGAGTCACACGGGTCTCAGTGGAGATGGAGGACAGGCACATGCAAGGATCTCCTATAGGAGGACTGGTCTGGAGGAACCAACTTCAGTTCTTGTTACTACACAGTTGTGTTGTTCACCGTCTCCTTCTGCTGGAAGAAGAGCATCTGGGCTCAGAACATTACATCTGTTCACAGTGATGTTAGAGGACGAGGCCAGCAGCAGACAGAAGAGACGTCTTCTGTTCCAACTAATCAGAGACCATCCGTCCATGTGACTTCACTCTGTGCTGAGGCCGCCTGCAGGACAGCATAGCTATAGGAATAAATGATCTGCAATAAGAGCACATTCCCTGGAATGCATGTGATCACATGCCCTAATACTTAAAGTTGTACTGCAGTTTTTCAGGCTTGGCTTATGTCCTTCTGCAGCCAGGAGAATCACAGAATCCTTTTCACATTCTTTAGTTGGAGCACAAATCATTAAATCATCAACATATTGTCACAGTGCTCTTCCTGCTGTTCTCTCTAATGAGCTCAAGCTTTCTTTTCGTGCCTGGTTGTAAATAGCACTGACGAAGGCGTGTGAAGGAACCTGTGTCTCTGTTAGACTCAAACGCAAACCAGTGTTATCTGTCTTTATCCATCTAAACACTGAACAATGCATTTGCCAGATCAACAGCAGAGAATCATTCACTATCCTTCAGAACTTACTAAAGGATTGTTTCAGGATTTGGAACCGACAGAGCACGTTGTTGTACTGCAGCGCTGACAACTTACCAATCTTAGATGATTGCAAATCATCAGGTTGTGTCAAAATATTCTTGACTGGAAACATCGGAGTGTGCACTAGTGAATCCTTCAAAGGAACAATAACACCTGCCTTCAATAGAGAGTTGAGAACTGGTCTAATACCATCGATGGCTTCTGTTCCTGTGGATCTCTTCAGATCATGGTGTGATAACCACAGGTTCCATGTTATAAATTAAACCCACATCATGATTACTTTGAGCTCTTGAAATGGTGTTTGTATAATGTAAATATACAACTATGTGCATATTGGGCGTCTGTCTTTGTGTCTGGTACCAGTTAGACCAGTTAAGTGTGAACACATGTAAATCATTTTCTAATCACCTTCAAAAATAGATTATTCTGAAGTGTGAACCAGGAACATCAAAAAGGAAACGTCCTCTGAACATCTGTGAAGGAACTGAAAGGTTGACTACAGAAGCAGCACATCTATGTTCATTTCAGAACATGCAACTTAGTGTTAAATCCTTTTTCACACAACTTTCTTTACAACTTTCTCTAAACCATCTTTTTTCAGAACCTGCATCTCTCCCTTTGTGTTTGAGTGCAGTTTAAATCTTCTGGATGAATCCACGTAGTTTCTGATCTCAGTGTGAATGAAGGTTCCTTATCCACTAGATCAGTGTTGACTGATGTGACAACAGATGAACAACGTTTCCATTCATACGCATATAGCAGTGAAGCAGCATTACAGTTGATGCACATGTAAATCTGTGGTGGAACCAGATCAGCCGGTGGGATCACTGACTCCTGATGGGGTGGCAAGGAGAGACACGCCCAAAAGTCAAATTACATCTCTTCTCATCACATTAATTGGGCAACATGAGGATAGCAAAAATGAACACTTGAATTTTTCAGTGATGCCTCATATTATATTATATAATAATATCAGGTCAAACAGGTATAGAGACAGGTCATATAAGTATAGAGACAGGTCAAACAGGTATAGAGACAGGTCATACAGGTATAGAGGTCAAACAGGTATAGAGACAGGTCATACAGGTATAGAGGTCATACAGGTATAGAGACAGGTCATACAGGTATAGAGACAGGTCATACAGGTGTAGAGACAGGTCAAACAGGTATAGAGACAGGTCATACAGGTATAGAGACAGGTCATATAGGTATAGAGACAGGTCAAACAGGTATAGAGACAGGTCATACAGGTGTAGAGACAGGTCAAACAGGTGTAGAGACAGGTCATACAGGTGTAGAGACAGGTCATACAGGTATAGAGACAGGTCATACAGGTATAGAGACAGGTCATACAGGTATAGAGACAGGTCATACAGGTATAGAGAAGGTCATACAGGTATAGAGACAGGTCATACAGGTATAGAGACAGGTCATACAGGTATAGAGACAGGTCATACAGGTATAAAGACAGGTCAAACAGGTATAGAGACAGGTCATACAGGTATAGAGACAGGTGATACAGGTATAGAGACAGGTCATACAGGTAAAGAGACAGGTGATACAGGTATAGAGACAGGTCATACAGGTATAGAGGTCATACAGGTATAGAGACAGGTCATATACAGTAGGTATAGAGACAGGTCAAACAGGTATAGAGACAGGTGATACAGGTATAGAGGTCATACAGGTATAGAGACAGGTCATACAGGTATAGAGACAGGTCATACAGGTGTAGAGACAGGTCAAACAGGTATAGAGACAGGTCATACAGGTATAGAGACAGGTCATATAGGTATAGAGACAGGTCAAACAGGTATAGAGACAGGTCATACAGGTGTAGAGACAGGTCAAACAGGTGTAGAGACAGGTCATACAGGTGTAGAGACAGGTCATACAGGTATAGAGACAGGTCATACAGGTATAGAGACAGGTCATACAGGTATAGAGACAGGTCATACAGGTATAGAGACAGGTCATACAGGTATAGAGACAGGTGATACAGGTGTAGAGACAGGTCATACAGGTATAGAGACAGGTCATACAGGTATAGAGACAGGTCATACAGGTATAGAGACAGGTCATACAGGTGTAGAGACAGGTCAAACAGGTATAGAGACAGGTCATACAGGTATAGAGACAGGTCATATAGGTATAGAGACAGGTCAAACAGGTATAGAGACAGGTCATACAGGTGTAGAGACAGGTCAAACAGGTGTAGAGACAGGTCATACAGGTGTAGAGACAGGTCATACAGGTATAGAGACAGGTCATACAGGTATAGAGACAGGTAATACAGGTATAGAGACAGGTCATACAGGTATAGAGAAGGTCATACAGGTATAGAGACAGGTCATACAGGTATAGAGACAGGTCATACAGGTATAGAGACAGGTCATACAGGTATAAAGACAGGTCAAACAGGTATAGAGACAGGTCATACAGGTATAGAGACAGGTGATACAGGTATAGAGACAGGTCATACAGGTAAAGAGACAGGTGATACAGGTATAGAGACAGGTCATACAGGTATAGAGGTCATACAGGTATAGAGACAGGTCATATACAGTAGGTATAGAGACAGGTCAAACAGGTATAGAGACAGGTGATACAGGTATAGAGGTCATACAGGTATAGAGACAGGTCATACAGGTATAGAGACAGGTCATACAGGTGTAGAGACAGGTCAAACAGGTATAGAGACAGGTCATACAGGTATAGAGACAGGTCATATAGGTATAGAGACAGGTCAAACAGGTATAGAGACAGGTCATACAGGTGTAGAGACAGGTCAAACAGGTGTAGAGACAGGTCATACAGGTGTAGAGACAGGTCATACAGGTATAGAGACAGGTCATACAGGTATAGAGACAGGTCATACAGGTATAGAGACAGGTCATACAGGTATAGAGAAGGTCATACAGGTATAGAGACAGGTCATACAGGTATAGAGACAGGTCATACAGGTATAGAGACAGGTCATACAGGTATAAAGACAGGTCAAACAGGTATAGAGACAGGTCATACAGGTATAGAGACAGGTGATACAGGTATAGAGACAGGTCATACAGGTAAAGAGACAGGTGATACAGGTATAGAGACAGGTCATACAGGTATAGAGGTCATACAGGTATAGAGACAGGTCATATACAGTAGGTATAGAGACAGGTCAAACAGGTATAGAGACAGGTGATACAGGTATAGAGGTCATACAGGTATAGAGACAGGTCATACAGGTATAGAGACAGGTCATACAGGTATAGAGACAGGTCATACAGGTATAGAGACAGGTCATACAGGTATAGAGACAGGTCATACAGGTGTAGAGACAGGTCATACAGGCATAGAGACAGGTATAGAGACAGGTCATACAGGTATAGAGACAGGCCATACAGGTATAGAGACAGGTCATACAGGTATAGAGGTCATACAGGTATAGAGACAGGTCATACAGGTGTAGAGACAGGTCAAACAGGTATAGAGACAGGTCATACAGGTATAGAGACAGGTCATACAGGTATAGAGACAGGTCATACAGGTATAGAGACAGGTCATATACAGTAGGTATAGAGACTGGTCATACAGGTATAGAGACAGGTCATACAGGTATAGAGACAGGTCATATACAGTAGGTATAGAGACAGGTCATACAGGTATAGAGACAGGTCATACAGGTATAGAGGTCATACAGGTATAGAGACAGGTCATACAGGTGTAGAGACAGGTCAAACAGGTATAGAGACAGGTCATACAGGTATAGAGACAGGTCATACAGGTATAGAGACAGGTCATACAGGTATAGAGACAGGTCATACAGGTATAGAGACAGGTCATACAGGTATAGAGACAGGTCATATACAGTAGGTATAGAGACAGGTCATACAGGTATAGAGACAGGTCATACAGGTATAGAGACAGGTCATACAGGTATAGAGACAGGTCATACAGGTATAGAGACAGGTCATACAGGTATAGAGACAGGTCATACAGGTATAGAGACAGGTCATACAGGTATAGAGACAGGTCAAACAGGTATAGAGACAGGTCATACAGGTATAGAGACAGGTCATACAGGTATAGAGACAGGTCATACAGGTATAGAGACAGGTCATACAGGTGTAGAGACAGGTCAAACAGGTATAGAGACAGGTCATACAGGTATAGAGACAGGTCATACAGGTATAGAGACAGGTCATACAGGTATAGAGACAGGTCATACAGGTATAGAGACAGGTCATACAGGTATAGAGACAGGTCTTACAGGTTTCAGGTCACAAACACTTCTGGTCATAACAGTCTTAGACAGGTCTGCAAAAAGTTACTCTTCAACTTGAAAGTAGATTTCAACCACACTTAGTTATTTTCCACTTCACATGTTTCAATGTTGACTATCTGCTCCTGTGATGTCATCTAGTGAGGACCCTCCCCCATGTGAGGACCTGAACCTCCAACCAAAAACAAGCTGAGACCCTCCGACTGAATTCTGTTTTTCAGGAGTTTTATTTACGCCTTCCTGACCAGGGGCCGGCCCGTCCCCCTGGAAACAATCGTCTGTGCCGCCATCTTCTGCTCGCTCAATGGCTTCCTGCAGGGACACCACCTGCTGCACTGCGCCCGCTTCGATGACACGTGGCCGACCAACGCTCGCCTGGCGGCAGGTGAGACGTCACTTTTCTTTGAATCGTCTTCTACGTGTTCGTCATCATGGAAACAAAACCTGAAGCTCCGTGTTTCACCTTCATACGTGTGCAGGTGTCCCCGATGATCAGGAACACGTCCCAGTCGGGTTCAGACCCGGCTGACCTGAGATCAGCTGCTCTTACAGGTCACATGATAACGTGTCACTTCCTGTTTGCAGGTTTCTTTCTGTTTGTCGTTGGTCTGAGCATCAACATCCACAGCGACCACATCCTGCGCAGCCTCAGGAAACCTGGAGAGGTCGTGTACAGGATCCCACGCGGTAAGAAAGACCTTGGAGCAGGATCCATCCAGATTCTCACAGATCTAAACCCCTTCCTGGTGAACCACATGAACCTGATCTCACTGTGGCACCACTTCTTCTCCCAGGGGGCATGTTTGAGTTCGTGTCTGGGGCGAACTTCTTTGGCGAGATCGTGGAGTGGTGTGGTTACGCTGTGGCCGGCTGGTCTCTACCAACCTTCGCCTTTGCGTTCTTCACGTTGTGCTCCATCGGGCCTCGAGCGTTCCACCACCACAGGTACGACCCGTCCTCTGAGCTGTCGGCCATGTTCACACAGGACTCGTTCATTCCTCTGCTCATTAGTTTAGGAACACGTCAGGAACACGTCAGGAACACGTCAGGAACACGTCAGAAACAAGTCAGGAACATGTCAGGAACACGTCAGGAACATGTCAGGAACCCGTCAGAAACAAGTCAGGAACATGTCAGGAACACGTCAGGAACACGTCAGGAACACATCAGGAACATGTCAGGAACACGTCAGGAACATGTCAGGAACCCGTCAGAAACAAGTCAGGAACATGTCAGGAACACGTCAGGAACACGTCAGGAATCTGTCAGGAACATGTCAGGAACATGTAAGGAACACGTCAGGAACACGTCAGGAACAAGTCAGGAACATGTCAGGAACATGTCAGGAACACGTCAGGAACATGTCAGGAACACGTTAGGAACACGTCAGGGACAAGTCAGGAACAAGTCAGGAACAAGTCAGGAACACGTCAGGAACATGTCAGGTACACGTCAGGAACATGTCAGGAGCATGTCAGGAACACATCAGGAATCTGTCAGGAACATGTCAGGAACACGTCAGGAACAAGTCAGTAACATGTCAGGTACACGTCAGGAACATGTCAGGAGCATGTCAGGAACACATTAGGAATCTGTCAGGAACAAGTCAGGAACACGTCAGGAACACGTCAGGAACACGTCAGGAACAAGTCAGGAACATGTCAGGAACAAGTCAGTAACATGTCAGGTACACGTCAGGAACATGTCAGGAACACGTCAGGAGCACGTCGGGAACACGTCAGGAACAAGTGAGGAACACGTTACGAACACGTCAGGAACACGTCAGGAACACGTCAGGAACATGTCAGGAGCACGTCGGGAACACGTCAGGAGCACGTCGGGAACATGTCAGGAACACGTCAGGAACATGTCAGGAACACGTCAGGAACACGTCGGGAACACGTCAGGAACAAGTGAGGAACACGTTACGAACACGTCAGGAACACGTCAGGAACACGTCAGGAACATGTCAGGAACATGTCAGGAACAAGTCAGTAACATGTCAGGTACACGTCAGGAACATGTCAGGAGCATGTCAGGAACACATC